>NC_083615.1:12129762-12429762 GCF_963584025.1 Labrus mixtus
AAGTAAATACATTTCTATGGATACATTTTAAATAAACTTGGATACTAAGACTTAATCTGGAGGACGTTCCACTTTTGCCCCTGCACAGTACATTTTAGCCCTATTTTCTAATACAAAGAGACAAAGATGAGGTTTTTGACTTCACAAATTATTTGTGCCATTTTCTCACCATGGCTGGGTTAAATAAAAAAATGTTTCTGGTATGAATCAAAACTTTTTCCAAACCGATACTCATTGAAATATAACATTTTTTAAAAGACTGTTTCCTGAATCACCATTCATATCACTCATATTCCCACGGTGGCTATCTTCCTGTGACGTCACGCTCAGAGTGGGAAGCCCAACTGTTATCATACAGCTGTGGTTGAAAGGACAGTTGTTTGGTTCAAAACATGCAGGTTGTGTAAGTTTAATATGTATGTAAATGAAGTAGAAGTTATCTTGTTTACAGTTATATAATGCTGACCTGTGGTTTCTTGTGGGTCCCTACACAGTCTCCAGCGTTGTGTTGACTCACTGACTTCCTGTTCTTTACTCATCTTATTTACCTCAGTCTCTACAAGTTGTTACCCAGAATTTAACATATATATTATTCAAAATAACATGCTGCCACAAACAACCCTACAGGGCTGAATGTTGACGGGGTATCGTCTCATTCAACTGCTTTTACATGCAGTGAATTTCTTAACACTTTTCATGCTACCTGATGCAAACACACACACACACACACACACACACACACACACACACACACACACACAATCTATGTGTCACGGTGCTCTACAGTAATCCTAAACGTTAAGGCACCTGGCTGATGTCCAACAGCTCCAAGCAAACATTAAGAAGACAGTTCCTGCAATCGGCCTCCGTTACACACATTCTCTCTCACACACACGTACACACAGTCTATACTATCCTTAAAACACACACACACACACAAACACAGGGCCGGGGTGTTGTAATCACGCTTGCAGCTCTGTTCTGGTTTTAGGGCAGTGAGCCAAGCAATCCTTTTGTGCACGCTGTAACTTCTGCAGCACTTTGGCTGCGAAAGCCCAGATAACATCAATCACTACACTGACCAGGGAGAGGAGGGGGGGGGGGGGGGGGGGGGGGGGCGTGTGGGAGGTTGGAGATAAAGTTTAAGAGAGGATTATTTGTAACAGATACAGAGAGAGAGTGAGAGCCAAGGACAGATATGATGGTGGGAGAGGTAAGATAAAGTTATTTATTTATTTTTTCAATGTATGGCACCGAAACAGTCTTCTTACAAGTAACAGAAATAAACACAACATGCAGATTACACGTTGAACAAACACATTTAGTGGTGATTACGATCTTCAGCCATAAACAAGGCGACAACATTGTGTAGATTTGACTGAAATGTGTAGTTTGCTGCTGTTATACTGCCGTGTTTGAGGCTCAGGATGAGAAGTAAAAGCTTACATTTAACACATGACACGGGGTGAAAGTTGAACCTTTTTATTTAAATTGAAGATATATCCATCAATCCACCAGTTGAACCTTTACTTGTCAGGTGCTTGCAGTGTTTTAGAACCTTCCTCTCTTAAATTTGTTATTCAAAGTAATAGCTGTCTTACACACTTGCTTTGGATCCTTCTCACATAAACTCCTGACATGTTCTAGACCATTTCAGGACGTACACATCCTGAAACTTTTTAGGACGCGCTTTCACAATTGACCTCACAGCAGGATATTATGTCGGAGCTAAGAAAATAACTTGACCTTTACCCTTTAGGTCTCTGTTTACGTTGCTTGACAAACTATTCCAGTCACTTTGTCTGTGATCAACTGTTGCACTGCTCAAAATTCCTTACATGTGAGACTTTATATATGATAATAAGTTTTTATTAAATAATTTTTTCAGGTTTCTCTCTTTTTTTTATTGCTGTTTTTCCACACTGCTATTGGCTATAGTACTGTCTCAGTTCGCCTGGTTTCTTTGGCAAACTAAAACAAAAACAGGTATTGGCAACTGTCCACAAGTTTCAAAATTGGAAATTCCCAAAGTTTTTCATCCAAGCAAATTCAGTCAATTCCAGCCGTACCACACTGAAGAAATGAGACGTGTGCTGGCCAGCTCGTCACATCGCCAGGTATTTCTCAGATGAGAACAAGTCGTTTTCTTCTCTTGCGTAACCTTAATTTCCTTTTGTTCAAATTGAAAGTCAACTTGGCCTTCTTAAAGTCTTCTCTGTTTCGTGTGAACATTTTTATAGGAAAAGTCAAATTTATTTGTGTATGTATTTGTTTTACCTGTGCGTCAAACCACTGAAGAAGAAGCTTTATTAATTGGAAAGTTTGACGGATAAAAGACGACAGGTTGCTACATCACAATGAAGAAATGTCTTTGATTCTCAATGTCTGTCATTCATTATTTCTGTCATTAACTATACTATTAGTATATTCATCAAAGAAGCAAATAAATTATCAAATTTTTATGAATCCTCCACCAAACGTTCTAAGTACAAGACATTTGAAACGATAGCAATGATGAAAAACTAATTTCTCTGACACCTTTTCAAGAAGCATGAGGTGATTGTAAATATAATTTTGAATTGGGATACAAGTGGAAAATGTTTCATGAGGACATGAAAAGCCTGTTGTTGGTTCTCTATCCATAATTTCACTGGAACGATCAACCATTTCTGTTACTTTTAGGGCTACGAAATTATTTCAGTCTGGGCTTAACTAATAATTATACCAACATAACTCTACTCCAGAATAGATCCAGTTAAACTCTGATAGGTAAAGCAGTTAGCCCTTTTTCTCATGAGGTGTTCACAACCTGCTGGAAACTGTATACGTGTCTATGTGATGTATGTAACGGCAGTTTGTAATTGAACCTTCCATATATACTGTCCACCTCCTACTCCCTGATGTAAAGCTGATTAGACTTCATCCAAATTTCCGTCCACACTCCACTTTGACCTGACTAAAGGTGCTAATTATAGGCTGACCCTGACCGTGCTGCTTCATGGTCAACTGCTGCCCTCCCACTCACCGTGTACTGGGCCCAGTCATTATGGAAGCAACTATCACTCTGGGTCAAAGGCACCCACACTCTGTCTCCGACACTCCTCAGCCAATGTCTTCCTGAAGGCGGAAGGAAGGTGGGCGAGGGGGAAATTGAGTAGTGTGACATTTTTAGAAATACACTCATTTGTTTTTGTTTTTTGCTCTGCAGGAACACTTCATGACGGGCAGAGTGACGGGCAGGTACATGGATAAACTTTTATTATTATTATTACAGTGCAGTTACTCATTTTCTTTTCGTACATCTAAGTAGGCCGTTTCTTTAACTGCTCATAGTCAGAGCAGCTGTTAAACTCTGCTTCTAGTGTTTATGCTGAGCCAGGGGTGCTTCTAGGGTCATTTGTGATCTGGAGCTTTAGTCTTTTTCACCTCTTTAACACATGCACTTTGTAAGTCCATATAGAATAATGCAATGTTTATTGTTAGTTAAATTCAATGAGATCAGTGGAGATAGAAATGATATGATGCTATTAATATGAGTTTGCTCACATATAGGTCATGCAACCCCTCAGTGCCCCCCCCCCCCCCTTTCACCCTTCACCCAGTCAAAAAAGTCTGGAGTTGCCCCTGATGGGGTTACTCCCTCAAAGACATGTCATAGAAAGGCAGTTCCTGAAAATACCAGGGCTGTGGAAGAAGTGTAAGTGTAAAAGCATTATAGTGTAGAAGAAGTGAGTTATCATTCAGCCAGCGAAAAAGAGACTGGGCAACAGTGTGGTAATTGTGTTTTAACGCATTTGTTCCTTCAAATCTATGATTTGGGTTTGTTAAAAAATGGTGAAGTTGAAAACATTTGGTATTTAAGCCCAGAAAGCCACCCTTAGACCTCCTTCTGCCCAAATTACAATCTGCATCCAAAGTGTCATACTACTTCTTAAAAGGAAAATCCCCTCCATGAGGCTTGGCTGGTTGAAAGAAATCTGTGATTCTGACAGTGCAGATTGAGTGTTAAGACAAGCAAAGAAAATTGTTGTCTTTGAAGAAGTCTTAACCTCAGAATCAAAGAAGAAATGAAAGAGCTTCCAGAATCAAGTCAGACTGCAAGGGAAAATCCACTATTTCAAAACTAATATATCACAGACTGATGAGTTTTAAAGAAAACATACGTACATATATTTGACTGTACAGGAATGTAAAATGCTCGTACAATGCTTTGCACAGGGCTTTCAACATGTATTCCTATCCCTATTGATCAATCGCATTAAGTTTGATTGCATGTGATCAAACTTGATTTGCAAACACATCAGAAGTCAAACATAATAATTCTTAAAGGCAGAATAGAGAGAGGATAGCGGAGACGAAGCAGGTCTCTTCCATCCATGTTCCTCCTGCCAGTCTGGCATCATTCATGTTGTTCGCCACCACATGATGACTAGACTAAAATTATAGTGGCACTGATCACATGCAGCTCGCCACATCAGTCTGAAGACTCCCCGTCTAACTGTAGACCACTGGAGCCGGAGTGCAGCCCTCCCCAGACACACACACTGCCCCCGGGCAAATGAGCCTCATGTTCCAGCAGACTCCAAAAAAGCCGTAATTTAGCTTCTTTGAGGTCGCATCGGAAAACTGACTTAACAGACATTGGTCATGAAGTATCAAAGGAACTCTTAGAACTTTTTTGTCTGAGCCATGATGGCAATAAAGATCTCTTAATATGTCATGATATAAAAATAAAAAACTACATGTAATGATTTTTTAATAGATTAAAGAATAGAAAAAAAGCGTGTTGCAGATATTTCTTTCCAAGACTTTTCCTGAGTCATCCTTTAAACTTAAAGCTCTTATATCCTTGTACTTCAGTTGTCATATTTAACTGAAGAGATTTCTGTGTGCTCAGTGAAAAGCTAAGCAAAAACATTTGTTTTAAATCAAGTGGCCACTGAAACAGTAGTTTAAATCTGCTAGCATCACTCAACCTCTTTCACCCTCTCATTAAAATCATTTGCTGAATTTGGGCTGTAAAAGCAAATGCAGCAATTGCTGGCATGAGGCTTCAATTAGTGTTACGAGGAGAGGTGGGGGCTGTGCGAGGGATTTTCCAGATCTGTGTATGGGTGTGTGTATGCACTCAAAGAGGATGTGTTAATATACATTGTTTTATATGTCCTTCAAACACCTGCGTTCTCATGTGACAAACATCAGGAGAAATATGAATAATGCATTTTGATGAGAACTTTCTGCAGAAGCTTGATCTTCTCTTCTCTCCACCTGCAGACGACCTGTGAGTCACAGCTTCAGGCGGTTTTTCTATTCCATAAGCAACTATATTTTCATAACCTAAATTGCAAATCCATAATAAGGACATGTGCACTTTTGGCATTTATAATGAAGTAATAAAAAAGGAAGATGTGGCATCTCTCTTCAAGTTTATTGTAGTTAAATGTATTATCTGTTTGACTGAAGTGACTCCTGACAGGTGCTCTCAGGTTCAGCCTCTGGTTTGAATATTAAACACTCCATAAATTAACATCTGTATCTCTGGGATCCGGTCTTCTGTTGCTAAGTTCTCTGCAATGAAAATGTTGGTTGCTTGCACATTACCAGTTAGCTTGAATCGACCAACATGTGTCCAATTCTCTATTCTATTTACCCTGACAAAAACCCAGTAGTTTAGAAACCTCTATTTATACTATCCAAAGCTGAAAATTATTCATAATAATAAGCTTGCTGGTCTTTCACTGAGAAGCACCTGATTCAGCAGTTACATTTAGCTGTAGGCTGTTCTAAAGACCTTGTTTCCCCTGTGTCTGCTACTCTTTCTACTCTAAAGCCAATTGAAAGAAGTGGGTTTGTACATGTTAAATACACATATGCACTTCTAAAAATATCTAGATAATTTCAGGAAGACTGCTTCTGACCTGCTGTTCACATAATGCACCTCACAGCGGGAGGCTATCCCTTTCAGAAGGGAGGGTTGGCGGGGGTCTCTCGAGGCAAGAAGTGACGTGATGCAGAAGTGTCAGACAAAGCAAGAGAGTCAGCTATACGATGCTATCATGACAATATTTGCCTTTATATCAATGCTACATGTAGTTCAACTGAATCACACTATCAACAAAAGAGCGTAGAACAACATACTGGCAAACAGAAAGCGTAATGCAGCAGTTGTATTGTACCCCCTCCCACTCACTCAACATGAATTCTCCAGATAATATCCTGTTGCGTTCTCACTTCAGCCCACTCAGGGGTCTGGCAGGAGAATCTGCGCTTTAAGTCTAAGTGAAAATGTGGCTGTTTGGGTTCATACATACAAATTCTCCTGCAAATGTCAGGAGTTTTTTTTTACAAGTGTGAAAGCCCTATATCACTAACTTTTTGAATTGAGGATTATTGTTGAACCTTTGGTGGTAAATTGTTGAGAGAAAAGACAAAAATAGAACTTTTCCTACATTTTTAAAACCAAATGTGTGTCTGTGTTACCGTTTCTAAGCAACCCTGAACATTTCTTGAAAATTTTAGGCAGGTTGCATATGAAATCTTGTCAAGTTGGTTGTTCACACATGCACCTTACATCAAAGAATTACGTTGTTTTTTTTGCTTTCACTTATTTAGGCTACATGTAGCAACATGGAGATGGATTTATCATTGCTACAATTCTACAATTCTACAATTCACTTAGCAGACACTTTTATCCAAAGCGACGTACATCAGAGAGTAAGTACAACACAAGCAAGGATCTAGAAAAAAGGGAACAATGTCAGTAAGAGCAAACGATCAGCTTTGAGTCCGATTGGACACACAGGTGCTGGCAGGCATTGCACAGAGGCAAAGCACGACATTGACGGCAGTTCTTGAGAGCTCTAATCAGTATAGAAACCATCTTATAAGTCATCGTTATCAAACAAAAACAATCGTCACAACCATCATCATCATCAATAATATCGAGACCATCATCATTAAGTTAGTAGGTATTCATGAAAGAGCTGGGTCTTTAGCTTTTTCTTAAAGATGCCATAGGGACTCTGCAGATCGAATGGAGTTTGGAAGTTCATTCCACCACCGGGGGGCAACAGAGCAGAAGAGTCTAGTCAGAGACTTAGGACCCTGTTGTGAAGGTTGGATCAGACGCCTTTCATTGGCAGAGCGTAGTGGGCGGGAGGGAGTGTAGACCTGGAGGAGAGAGTTAAAGTAAGGAGGAGCCATTTTTGTCGCTGTTTTGTAAGCAAGCAGCAGAGTTTTAAATTTGATGCGAGGAGTAACTGGGAGCCAGTGTAAGTAGATGAACAGCGGAGTGACATGTTCTCTTTTAGGAAGGTTGAAGACCAGTCGTGCTGCTTCATTTTGTATCATCTGCAGGGGTTTGATAGTGCATGTAGGAAGACCTGCCAGTAGAGAGTTGCAATAATCGATGCGTGATATCACAAGAGCCTGTACCAGGAGCTGTGTAGCGTGTTCTGACAGGTAAGGTCTGATCTTCCTGATGTTGTACAGGGCAAATCGACATGACCGGGCAATCGAGGCTACTTGAACCTTAAAAGTTAGCTGGTCATCAATCATGACACCCAGGTTCCGGGCAGACTTTGTGGGCATGATATTGATTTGTGGTTGCATAGAGGGACTGGCTGGATGACAAGGAGCTCAGTCTTTGAAAGATTGAGTTGAAGGTGCTGTTCACTCATCCATTTAGAGATATCAGCAAGGCATGATGAGATTCTTGCAGAGACTGTAACATCGTCTGGCAGGAATGACAGGAAGAGCTGGGTATCGTCAGCATAGCAGTGGCATGAGAAGCCATGAGAGCGGATTATTGAACCAAGTGAGCTTGTGTATATGGAGAAGAGAAGGGGACCAAGCACTGACCCTTGAGGTACCCCTGTGGATAAGCTGTGCGCTTTGGACACTTCTCCCTTCCACGACACTCTAAAGGATCGCCCAGAGAGGTAGGACACGAACCAGCAGAGGGCAGATCCTGAGATGCCAAGTTCAGAGAGCGTGGATAGGAGAATTGATGGTTGACTGTGTCAAAGGCAGCAGACAGGTCTAGCAGTAATAGAACTGAGGACTGATCCGCAGCTCTGGCAGCTCGTAGCGATTCTGTTACTGACAGTAGTGCAGTTTCAGTAGAGTGGCCCCGCTTAAAGCCTGACTGATTTGGGTCAAACAGATCGTTTCTGGACAGGAACTCAGAGACTTGCTTAAAGACTGTGCGTTCAAGTATTTTTGACAGAAAGGGCAGAAGAGAAACCAGTCTGTAGTTTCCAACCTGGGCTGAGTTTGGTGTGGGTTTTTTGAGCAGAGGGGTGACCCGAGCTTGCTTGAATGCAGTGTGGAAGACACCCGTTGACAGAGAGGAGTTGATGATATGCTTAAGTGCAGCATTAAGCGGAGAGGAAATGGTCTGCAGGAGGCTTGATGGTATTGGGTCCAGAGGACAGGTGGTGAGAGTCTAGCACAAGCTTAGCGACTTCATCCTCAGTCAGAGAGGAGAATGAGTTGAGTGAGGCACTTTTGGTTGGTGCCTTTGGGCTGAGTTGGTCAGGCTCAGAAAACTGGTTACTGATGGTTGCAACCTTTTCAGTAAAATACGAGGCAAACATGTCTGGTGTGAACAGATCGGAGGGTGGAGGAGGAGGTGGTTGAAGCAGTGAGTTAAAAGCAGAAAACATTTTTCTTGTATCTGTGGCATTGTATATCTTGTTCTGATAAAATGTTTTCTTGGCCGTTTTCAGGCTGGAGGAGAATGAGACAAGTCTTTGCTTATAGTCATTGGGGTCAGCGGACTGTTTGGATTTTTGCCATTGCTGTGATCTGTGCTACTGTGTAAGCAACAAGTCACTTCTTTTGTCAAAACATTCTTGGTATCTAAAGTGGAAAACAATCATTTTATTTTGTTTTTGAACCTAATCTGATGCACCTGATGGGAACCTAACCTGATGCACCTTGTTCCAAACCTCTGAGTTCATATAAAGAGCAGCTGCATCACCTCCGGCCCTGACAAGAACAAACACAGTCCCAGTCTCCTGTTGACTCCAGGATATTGAATCACATCCAAAATGCACAGGGAGCAACTTGGAGGAGAAGAAAGTACGGAGGGATATACCGAAAAGTGAGAGAAGAGAGCGACAGAAGTAAAATAGTGGTGAAAGAGAGGAGACAGATAAAGATAAGACTCTTCATACTATGTTTATTTGAATGGAAGTAGATGTCTTAACAGAGGCAACTCAACGCATAGTCTAATGACACAAAACATGTGGTTTATAACAAACTATACATTACAGTGTTTGGGCTTTTTTTAATTAAGCAGATATACAAAAGATTTATGGTGCTATATATTTGGATGGAGGGAAGAAAGTTCTGCATTATTACCTGACTTGTGCTCCAGAGTCTAATTGAAGTTCTCTATGATTCACTGTTTTTAATGAGGAATAGTTCATATATGTTGACCCAACATACCGTTTTTAAACATAGTTTGAACACTTAATCATTCAGTAGTTTAGTCAGTGAGTCAAAATACCACAAAAAGTACATCAGGTCACCTGCTACCTCAGAAGCCTGAGAGAGTAAACATTATGGAGGAGTTTAATGTTGGCAGATTTGTGACTTCATCAAACATAAACAGTTTTTGCTATCAGATTTTAGCATGGATTTATAACCGTGCAAGTGATGATATTGGCAGTGTTTGCTGAAGAGCATACACAAGAAACACACACACACACACAAATGTAATCCATACACAAACATTCACATTGACTCTAATGTTATGTTAGGAGATAACAGTCTCATCTTGAACAGACAATGTGAAAGGGGCTAGAGACTCAAAATGTACTTAAGCAAGCAAACAGTGGCACTAATCTCTAAATACTGAATCACTTTTGTTGTGGATATGTTCTGTATAAACTCGATCTGAGTATTGTTTAAAACTCACACTCTTTATTACGCCTCACCAAGAAATTAGCCCTTAGCATTTAGCTTAAGTAGCTACATTGGTAAGATAACGTTGCAATATGTAACATAATGACAAAATGAGATCAAACAGCATCATGAGTCGTATTTGAAAGATACTGGCTTTAGTTAATTTATGATGACTCAAGCTGGCTGATAGTTCACTCACCAGGAGAATTTTTGGTGGTACGTAAATTTACTCTTGGGAAAGTTGATATTGTCCTGTCAAATCTTTGGTGTCCTCTGAGTCATGGATTGAAAGAGTTTACGAGAAATAAAAGAGGAGGGTGAAGCTGGAGGAAGCAGATATCATGATGGGACAAGAAGGTTAGATGAGATCAGTCTACTGGGGAATTAAAGAATTCAGGAATGAAGAAAGAGATTGGGTTTGATTCCAGAGACAATATGGTAAGGAAATATATACATTAATAAATCATCTGATTAAATGATCTGATCTGATAATAAATTAAAAGAAGATGCAACTAAGATGTTGGAAATCAAGTTCTGTAACAGGGCATTTTTTGCTTTGTCACAGTGACATTGAACTAGTCACTCGTGTTCTTCCTTCAGCCAACAACTGAAGAAAAGTTGATTTCCATTTTAACAAATGTACCTACACACACGTTCAAAACACAAAGTGGCTTTTCCCGGATATGGAGTGACTAATAAAGAAAGTGCGTCGTGACACGCAAGGAAACCCCCTTTTCTTTGTTAATTTTCAATCTCCTCATACTGATATGAGTAGTAATGACATCTGAGTCAGACAACAGGAATCAAGTCTCTTTGCACAACAACAGGACATACAGGACAAGTGTCTTCTGATGTATCACAGAGACTCACCTGATGCCTGTTTAATGATCTACTACATCTTAAACACTAACCAGACTGCTAGGAACATAATCCTTACATTTTCTAAGTCTGGAATCATGATTCAGGTAGGAGTGAATGTACATCGAGCAGAATCGAACCCCGATATGTTGAGCACTGTGGAGCTCACACTGTAAAAGTTCCTCCATATTAACAACACGCTCACTATACGCTATCTCACTTATTATTCTTTGAGCTATTTGAACGCTACAGAACATGTCTGGACATGCCTGAAGTCAGTGAGAACCAACAGAGAAATGCTATTAATGTTTATGAAAGAGCAATAAATCTGAAACAGCAGGTTTTTCCAGTGAAGAGACAGGACAGCCACACCCATGACTCATAAATATACATACGTACGTACATACATACTGGTTGGTCAAGGCTTCTTTCAGTTTGAGTGCATTCCTCCCTCTTCTTGTCGTAGACGTCTCCAGGACAAATGTTGCTACAGACAGCTCATGGAAAACAGGATGAAATACAAGATGCATTTATTTCTTCAGTTATGGAAACAAGCATGAAACAAACAGCATCCAACAATCTGATGTCCGGAAAATATGATCGACTGTTTTAAGCTCTCTCACAGCGGCAACATTTATGCAGGGGAGATAAAGATCATAAATTTGAATAAAGTTCATTTTGATTTGTCTTAATGATCTGCCAAATTCCCCAACATATAAATAAAATGACATGACTTGTAGATAATAATAAAAAAAACTCCCCAGTGTTGTTTAATGGACTCTCATGCCTTTATTACATGTCTTTATATTGAGAGCAGTTACAGATAACCATACAGATTACATCTGACTTTACAGCTCACCACTTTCTTGTAGGGGTTTGTAGTTATTACACACAGTTTTGTGTCCTTAGTGGCACTTAATGACAATGGCTGAGCCTGATGCCTCTTTCTACATCACAATAGGGTACTTATTTAGCTGTGATAAGTTGAGTCTAATTAGTTCTCCAGACCTTTGTCAGACATGCATCTGATTTCTTTATCTATGCAGGAATGTGAAGATGTGACAGACGAGAGGACCTTACACCACTAAGACAAAAGGGGAAGTTGATTGTCTCGTTTGTTTGGCACTAAAGTGAGAGGAGACAGCTTGGGTGGAGAAATGTATTGACTGAAACTTTGCTGACATCATCCAGACGACAACTTTCACATGTTACTCATTGCCGAGGATAGCAAGAGTTTAGCTGGATGATGGCAAAATAATTCTGAGAGCTGTCAGAAGAAGCCCAAGGTGTTGGCGTTTCACTGACGTGATGTTTGGCTCGAGTACTCAGCTGTTTAAGGGGCAAGTCTTAGTCAAATTTATTATTATTTATTTATTTATTATTTTATTATTTATTTATTTTTCAATGTGAATGTAATGTGTACTGTAATGCACAGTTTAATGAAATGCTAAAACCCACAGTTAGTGGTTGAGTTTTAGCTGGTTACAAGATGAATGAAGACCAATAATTATACTGATGCCTCCATGTGACGTACAAGAGTAAACAAGTACATCAGAAAGAAGATCAATTATTTCCGTATTGTCATTCTATATACCACCCCCCTGCTAAGGGTGTGGGCGCGGGGGAGTCAGACGAGAATTTAACTGCACTCTGCAGGAAAAGCCTTTTAAAGTTTTCCCATGTCAAAATGTCGCAAGTTGAGTATTAAACGTTTGAAATAAATCACATTGAGATTTTGAAATGATGAGTTTTCCCTGTTGGTGGGTCTCAGGAGGGACACACGGTGTAAAAAAAAAGAAGCTTTGGAAATCCCAGAGAGCAGGTGAATGGTCAGAATCAGACACTACAATGACAGCTTTTTTGCCCTTGAATCAATGCTTTGTGCAATTGGTCATATTCACAGCATCAATGATGAGTGGAAACGAACATGCTGCTGAGCAGATAAGAGTATGGATCAGATTGATGAAGTGCACAAAGATGGCATCATGGTTGAATATTAACATCATCACCTTGCCTGCTCCCCACCAGTGAACTTCCCTGAATATCTCCTTCTCCTTCTGAAATTTGCCACGTTACAAGGGGACAAAACATTTTTCTTTTGGTTGGACAACACAGAAAAAACACAAATTTAAGGTAGTAAACTTGGTGACAAGAAAGATTGCGAGTCGCTACTGAGAAGACACAAGTAGAGTGTGTAATGTGAGCCATCGTCAAGGTTTTCAGAAGTTATTGTTTTAGCGTGTTCACACTATATGATATCCCAGAATTTTTGAACTAAAAGAGGGGTCAGCTGTAGTTTAAAAAGCTAGGCATCAATGTATAAAAAGGTATCCATTTGTGAAGGAAAATGTATTGGTGTGGATACTTTGTATGAAAAGTTTTCCGGACTTGGACTGAGCTGAGTTTGATTTGGGTCTTTTGAGACCGGAGATTAATCTCATCCCTTAAAACCTGAAGACTCTCAGCTCCGGCCCTTATTTGTTCTTTAAATCAGACCATCAGAACTACTGTTCCCCTTTTATTTAAGTGCAGTATATGAGACTGCCAAAAGCCTTGGGCAGAGTTAGACCCTCCGTTGCTCAATGATGTCACCTGCAGATGAAAGTGACACTGTTGTTTTTGTGATCTCCTCCTTTTCTTCCTGTGCTACATTACATAATCCCTTCTGAATAAAGAGCAGCGGATACTTACCTGCCTACTTTATTCACCATACATGGTGGCCCTATATCCCTTACCTGCAGTGAATAGTACTTAGTGCAGCAGGTTCTATTGTACCTGCAGATATAGAGAAGGAGGCCCGGGCCCCCTCAGTGATCCGGTGTCCTGCCGTGTCAGGTTTCCTTCAGGGAACCCCTTGTACCTTTCAGTTTGGCCAACACCATGTGTGACTTCCTGTCTGAGGCAGGGATGTGACTGCAGGAGCTCCTAGGGGACACCGGGACAATCGTCCTGCTCTTTAGTTTCCTTGTCTTTTCTTCTTGTGTTTTTTTAACAACAAGATGTGTAGTTGTGTTTGTGTGTGTATGTGTGTGTGTGTGTGTGTGTGTGTGTGTGTGTGTTTGTATATGTGGTAGAATAAGGCCAAATGTTGAAACTTGTTCAACTTTTCAATAATTTGTTAATATAACTGAATTATGGGTGTTTTTTAAGTTTCCTATGTTTTTGAGACCACCCATTTTATGTTATATGACAAAAAAAATCAAGATGTATCCATCCCAGTTAAAAGCATCAATAGCCCCTTGGTGGAATTCTTAAAAGTTCTGAAGCTTATGAGGACAAAAGTTGAACAAGTTAACGGTCTGTGGTAAGAAATTCATCCTGAAGAACACTGGGAACACTAGATACTGATTTCTCCTTTTCAGCCTGCCTCTAACCTTCTTGCCTGTATTGCTCCTTATTAAAGTCTGTACAGCGGTATGTTTACACAAATGCTTTAAAGTACAACTGAGCAAACATGTTTTGTAGTTATCTTTCATTTTCACTTGTCACATAGCTGTACTTTTTGTACATCTTTGAATGTTGGTTTTTTATAATCCCTCCTTTCCATCCAAGCTCTAAAGTGCCCCACCAACCTCAAATGTATCTCCAACTCCTAAATGCAGCTTTGAGGGTTCAGGATGTTGAGTTGGTCAAATCAACTGGGAATCCTGAGTCACTATCTCACCGCTGCAGCTCGGAACAGAAACACAGTTGTAATTACTGCAATTTTAGGCTAAAAATAGTGAAATTTTGTTAAATCCAAAGCTCTTCAATCAAGCATAAGGACATGATTCTAGATATAAAGATTATGTCAAGACAAACACATTAAAAAAATATACTAAAGCTCTCCTTTAAAAAATACAAAAAACAGAACAATGTAGAGCTGTGGTTGTGTCAGGCTGAAATCAGACACTGAATAATAAATCAGATGCACTGCGGTACACTGAGGTGTAGGAGCATGTATCACATTTTAGATAGAAAATTGCCCTTTTTGTGGCCTTATAGCTCTCCATATGTCACTGTATTGGTGCTTTTACACAAGCACAAAACTGAAAAAAAAAGAGAGCCGAACTTTTCATTCAGACTTTACCTGGGATTTTTCCTTCCAGTCCCCTCCTACATCATCTATAATATAGTTCTATAATTATACTTATTAATTATTATAATAATTGTATATGTGAACCTGATTTTGTAAACGCTGCTGTACAGGATTGCTGCTAACAAAGTTTCGTTGTGTTCTTTTACACAATGACAGTCACAACAAGAGTCTATCTATCTATAGACTTTCATGAGTGCATATGTGAAAACATCCCATGATACTTACACTAGTTTTTCCTTTGCAAACTCTAGGAGAAAAGCAGGAGTAGCTTTTTTTCCATGATAAAAACTAAAATAAAGGTCACAAATGGAGCTAGATGAAAGGAACACCTGTAGAGTAGTGCACAGAAATGAATGCTTGCAGATGATACATTACATACATGGGCTGCAGGAGCTCAGTCCGTAGCAACTTGTGGTGGGAACCAGAGAGTTTCCTGTTCAAGTCCCACTATGGACCTAAGTATGGAAATTGGTATTGATCCTGGACAGCTGCCAAATTCTATCCCAAAGTACTGCCAAAGTGCCCTTGAGCAAGGCACTGAACCCCCATCCAATCTCCAAAGGACCTTGTTTGTGCATGTTTGTATTTTCGGCCTATGTGAGTGAGCAGCATGTTTCTCAATTGAATTTCCTCTAAAATTATATATTTTTTAAACGTAATCTGTGATGGATAATTGAACATTTCCCTGTCAATTTCAAGTCAAATCACCAGGCAGTTTCTAATTTCTATCAAATTTTTGGCTATTAATGGATATGTGTGCAATTCTGTACCTCAGCTATGTGCACGGTGTTGAATTTAATCTCAACATGAGTAAATGAGGATTTTGCTCTCTTTCTAACACATGTCAGAGTCCTTTCTGTCCGTCCCATTCTGTTTAGCAAAGGTTGTCATGTTCTCCTCAACCTGAGAAAGTCGAGCGTATCCTCCTGGGACTCTGGTAAAAGGTGAAACTTAATACGATCTCTAGTTAGTGTTGTGTAGGTTAAAGCATCCTCCTTTCAGAGCCTGGCGAAGAAAGAGGGGAAGGAGACAAATAGGTTCCCACCAGCAGAGAGAGGTCAGCTCTCCTGGGAAACCTCTTCACTATTCACTCAGAACGAGGCGTGCTAGAAAAGACGTTTTTTACTTGGGTTCGGAGTGAAGAAAAGGCTCCCATCCATAACCTCCAAATCTGCGTGCAATGTGCACAAAACGTACACCATCCCTCTCTCTTACATACACACTGCATTAACCTGCTAATGGATTGACCCCCTCTGCTCTCTCCTCTTTGTTTCGAGGCACAGATCACTTTCCTCGTGCTCCATTGGAGAACAGCAGGCGAGCTGCGTTCCCTCACACACCCGTCAAAATGTCCACAAATAGGTGCACAACCTTTCATATACATTGTGTAGTATGGAGGGATGCCTGTGGTCTCACAATGGAACAGCAGCTGTGGTTTGCATAGCATCACTCTACATGTTCCCATATTACCCTGCTGCTGTTTTATCAGATTGGTTTTACCTGTCATCACCTGTTATTCCCTGATTCTTCTTTTCCTTTTGAAATGCTGTTTTTTAAAATCTAAACATAGTAGTATAGGTGTAGCCTTAGTATGGGCTATGCTGGCCTGCTACATCTGCCAAGCTGATAAAAGCAGCGAAAATTCACAGCTTCTCAATTGGAGCTCAAAGAAAAACAGTTTGAAGTGAGGGAAGTAGTTGAGCATTGTCATGCTGTGCAAATGAGGCTTTGATTTAATCACATAACTCCTAAAATGTGTGTTTTTTATATAGTCTTGGAATAAAACAAGTTGATGTTCAGCTAATGACGATGGTTTTGTTTGATAACGACGTTTCTAAGATAGTTTTTTATATACTAATTAGAGCTCTCAAGAACTGCCGTCAATGTTGTGCTTTGCCTCTGTGCAATGCCTGTCAGCACCTGTGTGTCCGATCGGACTAAAGGCTGTTCGTTTTGCTCTTACTGACATTGTTCTCTTTTCTAGATCCTTGCTTGTGTTGTACTTACTCTCTGATGTACGTCGCTTTGGATAGAAGCGCCATGATTGTTCCTGTAACATACAGGATACCTTCGTGGACAAAATTTGTAAATCTCTATTCCGGATCCATCCCCCCTTTTTTTTATCGATCAAAGCTGCTCCCTCACTCTGACCTTTCAG
The DNA here is from genome assembly GCF_963584025.1 of Labrus mixtus. Lineage (NCBI taxonomy): Eukaryota > Metazoa > Chordata > Actinopteri > Labriformes > Labridae > Labrus > Labrus mixtus. The sequence goes on from NC_083615.1 coordinate 12,146,769, forward strand.
TTTGATCAGACAATTCCTTTGTCCTCGGACATGTGCGATGTTTGCGAGTGTGACGAGGCCCTTGATCTGCCTGCTTGAGGGATCTTCTGACAAACACGCTGCCTCTCAGTGGTGTCTGACTCTACACAGCCGCTTCAAAGAGATGTGTGGGAGTTTCACATTTGTGCGTCTTGTTTGGACTTCAGCCCAGCAGTTGTATGTCTGTGTTTAAATATATTTGAGCAGGACAGCTTATGTGTGTGTGACCGTGTGTGTGTCAAGACCGATCCCTATAGTACCAGTGTTCAGCATTTGAATAGCTTAAAGCTTCAAAATAAATACAGTGTGAGGTTATCAGTAAAAGAGCTTCACACAAAACTGAAAGGTCAAAGATTTCACCCCTGATGTGGCATTGAAAACTGCTTTGTTAAGTTTCAAAAGATCCTTTTCTTTCTCCAAATAGGTGCCAACCCATAATTTCCCCCAAATATTAAACTAGCATTTTGATATCATCTGTTGTTGTATCTTCCCTCCTTCATGCTAACATTAGCTTAGCTAAACAAACGCACTCATGTAAGGTTTTGATCGTTTTAGTTTTAACACTTCTTAACACACTATGTATAGATGGATAAACCTTATTGTCTGTCCCAACAGTAACAGAAATTCTCTTTTCAAATTATCCTACAAATCCTGTTAGGAGAACAAAAAAACCCTATTTATATACATATATCTAAGTTTTTTTTTGCTTACAGTAACTCTCAGATTAAAACACAACAAGATGTCATGTGTGGGAGCAGAATTCATACATGTTAAAGTTTTTGGCTGCAGTTTAAACTTCAGACAGAGTTCAGAAACAGTTCCCATGGGCAATCTTTCAAAACCCCCATGGCTCACATGTATGGAATTGTAAAATAAATAACATAAAGCATGTGTCTGTTGCTTCTCAGATGATATAAGGAGGCGGAAAACGACTCCTAAATTTTACGCTGTGTTTGGCTTTTTCTGCTCCACAATTTATGCTGATCTGCGTTAGCCGGAGCATAAATGTTTGTCAATGTCTTTGTCTGTTTATAACAGAAAAAAAACAGAGGAGGGATATGTCAGTGTGTGTGTGCGTGTGTGTGTGTCTGTGTGTGTTTGTGTGTGAGGGAGTGCGAGTGGATGAAATGTGAGCCCATTAAACTGGCCCCCCCCCCCTCCCCCAAGGCCATTATAACTCTCTTTTTTCTTGCAGTCTCCCTCCCTCCTCCAACCATCCCTCTCTCAAAGTTTGGACACCTGCCAGGTCCCACAGTCATTATCCTAATGAGCCCTGACAGCATAAAGTCAGTCTGGCACACATGTACACACACACACAGCCACACACTTCAACTCTTGGGTATGATTCTTTAGCCGTATCGGTGAGATTCAATTCTTATTATGATTCACTGAATGAATCACAGTAACTGACTTCACCATTTAAGATTTGTATTTATTCCCTTGATAACGTGAGCATCCCCTCTACTGGTCCCATACTTCACTTTCAGAGGAGCGTATCTTCTTTTACAGTCAGCGCGTTAGCATGCACAGTTAAGTCGAGTGGCCGCTATGATTATGCCATTTTGTCCCAGTATACAAGCACTGAGGGAGAATGTATTGATGGAAATAGGTCTGTCTCTGCTAGGTGGTGAAATGCCCCCTTTCAGCTGGTTACTATTTGACCTTTTTCTGGTTGACCTATGACTGTAGGCTGTCAAATACCTGACACATGAAAATCAAGTCTTCGTTTTCCTTCCATCCTTAAACTTAAAAAATGTTTCGCTCCTTCAGCTGACGCAATTTAAACTGTGTCTCTTTGGCAAAAAAAATGTGTGGTTCACCCGCCATGGGGATACCTTCATCTTGTTTTCTTCCCGGCTTTCTCTTATGCATTCATTTATTTTTGACTTTGGGGTGGGAGAAAGACGCTGGAAACGTGGAGCTTGCACAGAACGCCTCGGCCAGTTTGGGTGTGATGGGTGTGTGTAAAGAAGCAAGAGAAAATCCTTCCTCAACTGCATTATCACAGTGTGTTATGCCGGCTACACACTCGGCAATTTTATAATCTTAAACGATTTTTTTAAAAAGACATAAAGACAGCTTTTGCATTATAATCATCTGAACGCACCTGCCGTTTGTAGTAACTATTTCACAGTGGCCATCACACTTTCTGCCCACACAGTTTCCTTGTCTGCCTTATTGTGGTCTGTCTTGCATGAGTCTTCCATTTGGCTCAGGGAACAGCTGTTTTTATGTTCACTGCCATATTTGTGAGCTGTAAAAGTAAGCAAAATCCGGTTGGTGACGCTTCCCAGTCTGCTTGCTCTCATCGGCTATAGTGCGGGAATTGTTTTGGAGGCGACCCAGTTCTGGAATCGTATCTATCAAACGCTTGACATTTACTATTTGAGATCGGTCAGTGAGGCTCCGACTGGATCAGGAGCAGTAACATAATTGTATTGACGCCACACACTTGAGGACTATTTGGACAAATAAAAGGTTGTGACTAGCCTTGAAACCTTTGTGAGGGGCATGTTATCACTTTATTGGTTGTGATGCTCTTAAAATTCGAGATGAAATTGAATTATCCAACTTGATTAATGTGAAATACACAATTAATTTGCTTATACAGTTCAAATTTTGAGATGATCTCTTCCTTTTTTGCATTTTGTTGAAGACTTGGTTTACCTTGTTGTCTTGACATTAGCCCAAAAATGAAACTGAGAGGTTGTGGTCTTTCCTTCCTCCTACTTCTCAAATCGATTTGATTAAAATTTCGAGTTGCAGGAGAAAAAACACAAAATACATTTTAAAGTCTGATGATATTTGCAGGAAACCGGTGAATACAGACTCCCCTACATCCACCCACGTCTGCTTCACATGGGAAACTTGGTGCTTGAGACACCTGCCAGCCTGCAGAGCAGCAACCTGACCAGATGAGACGGCGCACTTCCTGGCGCGACAACCCGCCTGTCTGACAGGAACGCACACAGGAAGCAGGTTAGAAAAGTGTCTGGTGTGTGTGTGTGCGTGTGTGTGTGTGGACAGGTTACACCCTTAGGAGTGTGCCACCACGGCAACTGTCTCTGTGGGAACAATACCACCTGTCGCTCAGGGCGACCAGACAATGGAGGCCAGATGGGGAGCAAAGGGTGGAGGGAGGAACCAAATGCCGACCTGAGCAGGGGAATCAAATCAAAATCTTTAGGTATGCCTGATGCCAGGAGCCTATGGTTTTATTGTTAATCAGTGTGTGTGTAATACAGTACACGGCCATCTGTCTCACTGCTTATAATCTCTTTTTGTCTCTTTATCGCTTTTGGTATTTGATACACACACGGACGATGAAGTCATGTGGTGATATTGTCTTACAAACACTTTTATTGTTTCAAGCTGTCAGAGTATAGCGGTTATACAGCAGATGTCAACGCTGTACGCAGAAGTGGTTCCAGTGAAAAGTCAATTAAAAGGGTTTCTTAAATCTTTTGGGTGGTTTAAAAATATTTTATGGGCTCTATGACATCATCACACAGGAAGTGTCTCCTTTTGTAGGCGAAGAACAGAAGTTATTAAGTTTGCTGTTTTTTCAAGAATGACCGCACCAGTTAAAACAACGTGACCATGAGTCAGCTTTAGAGAGATTTAAAAATGTGCACATATTTATGCACATTTAAAAAAAAAAAAAAAGGTTTAATATAATTTAACTAATCAATTAATATATTAAACATGATTTAAAACCCATACCACTGCCCTTCACACAAAATAGGTGCTTTTTTTTAAACACATAAGCTAACTTCCCACATGCTTGATGGGTTGAGTGGTTATGAACTTGATGTCATAAAGATGGATGTTATTGTTACCTTAATACGGGTGTTATTTTGAATTTATTTATTTAATAGGGACAATGCAATTTAACATAATTTCAATACAAAGCATGAAACTGATGTGCTGCATAAAGAGTATATAGCTATTGCTAATTTCCAACTCGTGTCCCCAGTTGGGCCTTTGTGTAAACAAACAGATTAAAATGTACAACATTCAGTTACATAAAACCCCATAACACGATATGAGGATACATTAAAATACATGTACAACAATACAAATGCTATAAACCAGTTTAAAATGAAGTTTGAAGATATTAATTAAAAGTGGGTACAGCTCTGGCTTGCTTTGAGCATTTCACCTGTTTTGTAAAAGATTTTAAGTCGGACATTAATTTTATTTCAGGTGGTAAGGTGTTCCAGAGTTTACAGCCTTTGATGGAGAAGGCTGATTGACCAAACGTAGATCTACGATGTTGTACGCTACAGTCTCCATTCACAGTGCTTCTCGTTACCCTGTTTCCGTCCTGTTTTCGAACATATCTGGAGAGAGGTTCAGGAGCCAGATTGTTGATACATTTAAAAACCAGAGAACTATGTCTGTTTGGGATGTCTGGAGAGTAAAAGGGTTGTTTTTCTTTGCTAATAACTGCTGGTATTGTTGTTATACAATCAAATATTTAACAAATTAAAAGGTCTCATTCTGCATTACGCATTATAAACCTTACTTGCAGGTTCTATTACAAAGCATGTTAGTGAGAAGAAGTGGTGTTACAACAGCTGTTTGTAACACCACTATATACGGTAGTTAAGGTAGCCTTAGCTACTGTCATGTGTGAATTGCAGTTGTTTTAATTCTGGCCAATTGTCAACACCAGCTGTGTTTTGAAGCTTCTCCAAACGGCTCTAGTTTGTTTTGGTTTTGACCCAGAGATTAGCTCTGAGCAATTTCACATTTACAAGTTCAAATGTAAATTTCAACGTCCCCTGACTGCTTAAGGGAATATATTGCCACCTCAGAGAATGAATCAGTTCTCACTCCGATCAGCAGCTAAAAAAAAAAAAAAACATCACTGCTGAACTTTTGAATCAATAAGAGTGACTCAGGCTGGTCAGGTAGTCACAGGGTCTGTCTGAGAGGAGAATAAACAGAAGTTGCCCTCTGGCCCGGGGAATCCACCAGAGCAAATCGGCAGAAGGTTCTTTCACGATTCACTTCTTCTTCAGTCGATCTGCTCTTTGTTTTTGTCCACTGACACATCAGAGGACCCATCCCTTATTTCCTCTCTCGTCTCTCTCATGTCCCCCTCGCCGTCTGACTCAGTAATCCCCCTCCTCTTTAGAATGAAACAGGATGTGAAGAGATGTTTGTGGATCAGGGAGATGAACTTTCGCATGAATAAAACATGTTCGCATAGTCTCATAGTGGCTGCATATTTGGGAAATTAAAGATGATCCAGTTCCTATAGTGAATCATTTTATCAGCTGTTGTACTTCAAGTCGTCTCCTGTGTTTTCAAAATGCTTAAGTGTTAAATCTTAAACCTGTCGCACAGTATAGAGGAACAAAGGAGGCCGAACATGACATCCACAGTTGTTGAAGAAGCAACAGAGTCTGGCACTAAAGTGACGGTTTGATGCCTTCATATCATATATGTTTGATTGGACAACAAATGAGTGGAAAAGAACATTCTGGGGTGGGGAGAAAAAAAAGAGTATGAAGCAGCTTCACTATGTGCATGAAGATCACACCAGTAGAGCACCAGTGACTTTATATAAAGATCAGGAATTTTACTAACGAAGCTGCGTTCACACATCAGGCCACCTGAGGGGCTGGCAGGAAAAAGTCCAGGTAAAGCAAGGGTGAAAAACAAAGGTTTTTACTTGCACACATGCAGCTCACCTGGAAAATTTCAGGAAATTGTCAGGAGTTTTGTTTATGTGTGAGAGCACCATTATGTTCTGTTTAAGACAGAACCCCCCAGGTAAGAAATCTTGAAATGAAGCCAAAAAAAAAAAAAAAAATGTGAATACTGCTTAGTTAAGTTGCACTGTAAGCAAAAAAAAAGTTGAAATATTTTCCTGTTTCTAAAATCATTGGCTATTTGAACTCTACAACACGTATGACTTCTGACTGTTATCATGACCAGGTGTCATTCCAGGCTCCAGATTTTTTTTTCAGTATCTGTTCTGGCACAATTGCCTCGTTCCCATAACTTGAATGATTACCCCATGAAAAGAAATAGTATGCACAAGAAAGCAGACGTTTTTTGTTCCCTCTTTTCTTTTTCTTTTTTTTTTCTTCTTATAAACGACTGTGCATTCAGTCTAATGCTAAGCTAACCTGCTGCCAGGGGGAAGTGTAGGAGTGAAGGCTGAATAGAACAGGAGAATGTGGGAAAACTGGAGGTTTTCTGCCCTGTCAGGGTCGCCATCTGCTCTTTATCCACGCTGGCACCGAGCCCCGGTCCTGCCCTTGGCACCTACACACACGCACAGATGCACACAAGGCACCGCATGTGTAAGAAATTGTTACTTTGCAAAGAAAGCAGATGTGCAACCCAGGGCAGACAAATAAATACATTAAGAGCAATAAAATGAAATTCAACACAATTAAACATGCTTATGTAAATGGGTTAAATGTGGTGCAGCTGAGTGGGTTTGCATAGTTAGAGTTTCCTACTGTGGCTTTTATTTGAAATGAGTCAGTGAGTGAGTGGGAGGACAAGAGTGTTTATTTGTGGATGTTCTTGTGTGTGTTTGTAGGAGGGGGGGTTCTTGAGTTTGCATGAAAAACAAAGAATATGTCTTAGTGTTTGAGTGGAAGGACAAGAGGGCCCTAAGTATTTTCTGTGTTTGTGTGTGTGTGTGTGTCCGTGTGTATGCGTCTCTGTACCTCGGTGTGAATGTAAACCCAAAGTGATGGGCTTTTGTTTTTGGAAGGAGTGGGAGGGGAAGGTGCGTCACAGGCGCGTTTTCTCTCCTTTTGGGTGACTTGGCTCAGACGTTGTGTTAGCGCACGGGTGTATATATGTTGGAGAGTGTGTGTGTTGGGGGCCATGTTGGTTCCCAAAACAAAACCAGCAGCTGTTTTTACAAGCCAACACACAAACCCATTCATCTGTTGTCATCCTTGACCGTCCCCTCTCATCCTTTGGCCTTTTCTTTTCTCTTACAAATGAGAAGAACTTAAAGAATTATCACATTTTTGACAGAAATAACACAGCAACAACTTTTTTCGCCAAGGTCATCAGGGCTCTAAAATAACGCCTACACACTGAGATTGTAATCTATTTTATTGTGCATGCGTAACAGGGAGGAGAAAATAGAACAAACACTGAAGCACAGTGTGATGAGGTTTACAGCTGGTACGGCATCTGTGGCCAATCAGATTACTTGGCTAACATGACATCTGAAAACATCGCTCATCAGACGCTCATGAACATGTATGTTCCAGGGATTTAAGGTGAACATAACGCTGCTGCTTCTTCAACAGCAACTCCAGCAGCTTGTGGAACAAACCACGGCATGTTACAGTCATTTTTTCTTTACAATTATAAAAAGAACACTTAAATAAAAACACATGATAGAAAAACTCAAAGTTACAGATGCAAGTAAGGACAAGCCAGCAGGCACATATCTGATGTTCTGATTTATTCATGTTCAGCCGTCCTCTAAATATAGATCAAATCACATGGACTAAGTTCATTTTGATTTAATGTCATTTACTTTTATTTCTGTGTTGACCAGTTTGGAGTAGATGTTATGATCACGTCCCAGCAGTATACCGTGCAACACAGTGGCAGAAGATCAACGGAAGCAAGCGGAGAGAAACCTGGAGGAGTGGGCCAGATCCCGGTATAAGGGAATAAATGTCTTGTTGTGCCACTGGATGTCAGAATGTGAACGTGACACAACATGACCTCCGTTTGTGTAGAATACCGTCATCAAAGACGCCCTTTGAAGCAAAAAGCAGACATCTGTACAGCGTCCTGTATAGCTGCATTTCATGTCCTTGCCACCGGCTATAGGCAGTACGTCGATCCTTAATTCACATAAACTGTCTGACAAAACTCTGAATTCAATTTCCTGGACATGCAAAGTACAAGATTGATGCATGCGTCAAAAGATTTGTATGCCTTGAGTTCGTATTGACGCTGGGTTTCTCCACAAGGTATACATAGATGTCCGGCCACTGAAACTTTGGCCATTTAGATGGATCCTTGACTCTCTGACCTGACAGTGAGTACGGGACAGGAAATCTCTCTCCATTGCTAAAGGTTAGCTTGTCTCTGTAAAATACTGCCAAACTGTAAAAATAACTTTCTGATGTGAAATGACCGATGATTGGATGATTGAGCTTCTTGTATGTTTGATTATGTAACAAAAATAAAAAAGCTGCATCATCAGCTGTCTTGAAATGTGGCATGTAATTACTGAATAAATGAAAAGGCTGTCTTCCTAACGTCACATGACAAACATCACTCTGCATTATTTTGTATCCTCATATCCTCTGTTCATATCAAACACAAGCATTTCAAGGTTAGAATGCTCTGAAATAATAATAAAAAAAAACCCATCTGTTTAAGTGTGGTCGGAGAGTCAAACCAAGATGAAAAGATGCATTTTTCCAGTTTTGGACGGCTTAATGTGGACAATCACTGAGCTGTGATGACTGAGGAGTAATCTGGTTAGTACAGATAATCTTATACTGGTTAAACCCCTTAACTCCCAGTTTACATGCAGTGTGTATTCAGATTAACTCCACAGACCCTTCACATGTGAATAAGATCACTTTCATTGTCTGATGTTCATTCAAGGAGAAGAGCTTTCTACTTTCTTCTCAAAAAAGTAAAATCATTCTTTCCCATCTAAGATCTGCTGTGTCGTTGGGCTAACTTCTGATAGTTGACTCGTTTGCAAGAAAAACACCAAAAAGCACAAAGTGTGTGTGTGTGTGTGTGTGTGTGTGTGTGTGTGTGTGTGAGAAAATTAGATGACGACTGTAAACAAATCATTTACATGCACTAACAACAACAAAAAACAAACAAATGAACCAAAGACCAAGTCATAGTCACATCACAGTCATCTACAGGCGCAGATTGACCATCCGCATGACTTTATGTCACTGTTTTTGTTAGTCATGGTGTGTGTGTGTGTGTGTGTGTGTGTGTTTATATGGATGTGTGTGTGTGTGTTTGCGGTTTAGTAGTCAATCCCTCCAAACAGGGCTGTCATTAACCCTTGTAGCTCTAGAGAGACCACCCAGATGTTCAGTCCTGTGTGTGTGTGTGTGTGTGTGTGTGTGTGTGTGTGTGTGTGTGTGTGTGTGTGTGTGTGTGTGTGTGTGTGTGTGCGTGCGTGTGTGTGTGTGTGTGTGTGTGTGGCCCTCACACTTTGCATTGTGTTTTGTGTTATCTATCCACTCCAGCCTGTCCATTTATATTGCTAAGACAACAATCCCCCCAGGAGGGAAAGAGAGAAGTGTATTATGTCACCATGGTAACGCACTTCTCTCAGAATGAAAGAGAAAAGTTGTTAAAAATGTTTCACCAGAGGAATAGCTGAAATATATATATTTAAATATTGGATGACGAAATGGGAATGTTGCAGTGGCAACCACCCTTGCCCTTTTATTAGACGTAATCAGGTCATGTCTGTGCCCTTATGTGACTCTTCCTTGCTTAATTTTTCCCATAATGACTGACCAGAGGGGCACTCGAGGGGCCCACATGCCCTCTGGTTGGCCTACAGACCCCGTCTTTCAGTTCATGCTCTCTGGTCTGCCTGTTTGCCCTCCAATTGGCCCATCTGCGACTCTGGAGAACCCAAACACCCCTTACGTTGGTTCAAGTGTTGTTCTTCACTACACCCTGAAGGGGTTAATTGTAGTATAACATCCTGCTCACAGTACATTCTCTGTTTCTTATCACACAGCTGTGTCTAATGCTCAATTCTGATTGGTTTATCACAGCATTTTAATGTCTGCTTACGAGACTGCTTTAAAAGAATCAGAAATACTATATTAATCCCAGGGGAAATTCAGTATAGAGCTTTGTTAGGACACAGCTCTAATCACAGGAACTGGAGGACAAACTCACAAACTCGACATTGTGGGAGAAGAAAAAAGGGGGGGGAATAAAACAGCAAGAGTTTAGAATACTAAAATCTGTAGGTTACAACAGAGAACTTGTCAAATATAAGGAAGGACCAAGAAGTAAACCCCAACAGAGTATAATATGAGCTACAATACCAGTGAATGGAAAAGGAAAGATCAACAGCCTTTTATTGTAGTGAGGAATAAAACCTCAAGCAGGGGCAGCATACACAAGCTTCATTTTGTCTTCATTCATTATCAGTGGATATGTTTATTTTAGTGTGAGTAAGGCTCCTGAGTTTACCTTTGCCATAAAACAACTAGGCAAAGGTAAACATGAATGAACAGGACCACATGATTAGGAGGATACAAAACCCTTTCTAACTATATAAAACCATTTTCAAGCTAAATGTGTCAAAATATTGATTTATTTCACGTTGGTGTAAAAAGGAGGGAAATGTTCAGTTAGCAGGTTGTTATAGCAGAGGACCCCCAACAGGGTGAGCAGGACTTTGTAGCCCCTTTTACATCGCCTGTTCAAGGCGGGACTTGTCATTGACAATGTTAAGGTGAAATGGGTTTTTTAAATAGGAATTCACATTAGTCACTGTAAAACGTTGGAGCTGGCAGGACCGGTGTGTGTATGTGCATGTCTCATTCTATGTGTGTGCATGTGAAACTCCCACATACCCACTTGTTTGAAACAAGCTGTTCTTCTCATGCCTCAACAATGCTGTAAAACAATAAAAAAAAATAAGACTCTGGGACAACAATATTATGCTGCTGTGGATTAAATGTAAAAGTATGGAGGTTCATTAAGGTGCTATTGCAGCTCACAATGCAAAATAGACTTTTGAGGGGTGAGTGGTCGAGAATAAACTCTGTGTGTTTTGCAAGCAGTAACTTGATGGATGGAGGCGTTAACTTCCAATCTTCTTACACAACCAGCTCATTGTACATTATTCCTTACATAGCTTAAAGTTGGTGGATTATGTAATTTTATATTAAAACTCCTGTGAGGAACTTTTGGTTTGTGTTGATTTTGGCGCCCCCTGTGGACAAAGCGGTACCTCTTAATTGTTTGGTGATCTTGTCCTGTACATGTGAGTTATGTTTTTTATTAATACATTCTCCTCTTGTTTTGTTTCAACCATCAAATGTATTATAAACTGTACATCTTCAATGTGGATTTTTTTTTTTTTTTTAGGTCATAAAGAGGCATCAGCGTTAATATCAGTCTGTTTGATAACCAGCAAAAAGCCACTCACAGGGGCTTTAAAGGGAAAGATTACATATTTTGAAGTACTTTTACAGGAAAATTACAAATGTAAAGTTAGATTGAAAAAAAGGTATCCTCAACAATTTAATAATGTCGACATGTTTAGAAACATCAACAAAAAAAGACAGATTTTGAGCCATTGCATTTAAAGTCCACCTACAGGCCCAGTGAGAGTATTTCATGTCACCGACCCTCACCTTTATTTTTTTGCTCAAACACAACAGTCTTGTAGTAACTAGCGTACTCAGAGTCTCCTGCAGCTGCTGAAACATACAAAGAGTCCCTTCTTTGTAACTTTACATTCAACACACTGATCCCCATCTCAGGATATGTTCAAAGATGGAAGGAGAAGGAGCGTTACATGGAGTTTCAAAGTGCAAGACCTCAAACGCACTCTCTCACACACACACACACTCGCCTCACACACCTGTGCAAACTCTCTGTCTGACTTCCTCTCTTTAACACACGCACACACACAAACACACACACACACACGTTTCCTGTGGGGCTTTCATACACTGCCCAGTCTGTTCTCCAGGGCGTTGGCTGCTGGGCACTTGGTCAGCGTGTACCCAAGTGTAATGCTTTAGTGCTCTGGGACTGGCATGCAGACAACACAAACACACACTGGCACATATACACACAGGCATTGATGTTTCATGATAAAACATATAGAGGAGTCGAAAGTGTGAAAGCACTTAAACAATTTTTGAATTGAGTGTAGTAGCAAAGAAGCGACCTCAATGTTATTTACACATACAGTAAAAAGATAATAATATGAAGAATTTGAGCCTTTTTGATGATTGATTAAATGGAAAGATCAAATTGGACTTGGGGGTTGAACACATGCAGAGATGAGTAAATGTCAGGGAAATAACACTTCAAACCACACTAACTTCACAGCCTCCTGCTATATGTAAAACAGTCTAAAAGTCCTACACTGTTCATAAAACAATGAAAAGCACACAATAATTAAACAAAGTGTCGTTGGATCCACACAGCTGGGCAGCTTGGAGGGAAAGGAAAGAGCGGGGTGATCCACACACACACACACACACACACACACACACACACACACACACACACACACACACACACACACACAGATGATCACACACAAACACCACCTCCACTGTTTACACATCTCTAAGCAAACGTCTCAAGCCGTGAAAAACTAAACTGAAGCTTTGTGTTACGGACGACATCTCACTCAGCATCAACTCGACATCAGTCCACACCACACAGGTGACACGACACACCATTTGCAAACACAATACGCGGCGCAACACACACATACACAAATACAGTACATAATACACATAGACACTTGTCAGTTTTGTCTATATTTTAACATGAAAATACTTGTTAAAAATAATTATGATCCGAAATCACGAATCTCAGGATTTTTTAATGCCCACATTGAGCCAGCGTTCATTTGCTAAATGATCCCTACTTACTGCTTTGTACTTATGTCAGGTTGATTATGAAGACATCTCATACACTTTCAAATCAATATAAAGCAAATCCCCTTTTATGTGTTTTTACACGTTATGTATAAACCCTGGCAAAGTTAACTCATGCGGCTAAAGCGCTTTCCAGTGTACCATTACTCCCGTCTACAGGACAGTGTGCACAGATCATGAGATATTACCTGACATGTACAGAATGTGTGTCTATTCATTACTTTACAGTGAATTCCTGGCACATACCACCAGTAACCCTCCAAGCCACACAACAACTTTCACTGTTTCTTTGTTATTTTATACCAAAATGAATCTGACCAACCTCACGCATAACTCACTGATAAGAAAAACCTTTAGGAACTAAACAAGATTAATGACAAAGAAAGAGTCCATAATGTAATGTAAAAGTCCATAAATAACCATAATGGATTTCTCGTCTATTATCATTATTTGGCTGCATGGCGGTGAAGTGGTTAGCGCTGTTGCCTCACAGCAGGAAGGATCCTGGTTTGACTCCCTGTCGTTGAATCCCCCTCTGTGAGGAGTTTGCATGTTCCCCCCGTGTATTTTAATGGACATGAATGAAGTGTATCTTATCAAGTCATGCTTTTCTAATTCTTTTATCCACGGTTGTACATGTTGTGGATCACAAAGCCTTTGCAGGGATTGGCTGTTTCAGACATTTTTCAGTCATTGTCTTTAGTTAGTTCATTAAATAACAGTTATTTCCATCCTAATCTACAGAATTCAAAACTTTAAGCTCTGACCAAACTGTAAGCATCCTTACTGACACCTAAACACAACCGTAAATACGAGGAGGTTTATTTAAGCACATACAAGCCTTCACATCCATCTCTCAGTATTTACCCGCTGTTGGCCTTTTACTTCCTACTGACCAACACAATCTCTGCCTCTGACCCGGCCTCCGACCTTTCCCCTCGGTATCACCTGCCATAAACGCACAGCGTTTGAACAAGGCATTCTTAGTCAGGGTGAGGCAACAATCTGTATCGGGAGGCAACAGTGGCCCTCGGGGAGAGCTGGAGCCGACCTCCTCTCTGCTTTATGGTGCTCATTTAGGACCGCAGGCAGCCAGAGAAAAGTGTGTTATTATTGTGTGTGTGATGAGTGTGAGTGTTTGTGTGTGTGAGACGACTGTGTGTTCATGTGTGTGTATGAGACGAATGTGTGTTCATGTGTGTTTGTTTGTGTGTGTGTGTGTGTGTGTGTGTGTGTGTGTGTGTGTAAGAGCTGATTTAGGGCTGGAAGCAATGAGTGTAGACCAGTGCTGGAATCCAGCTGGCTCCACAGCTAGCTAACCATCAACTAATGAGTGCCTCAGACAGACAGGCAGACAGGCAGACAGGCAGAATAACAGACAGACAGACGGATACATGACAGTTAATAATAATCTTACAGAGATCTAAGAGAAAAAAGAAGTTAAACTCTAAAAAGAGCAGACTGAAGTTTTGTGTTATGATTAAAGAAAATCACTCCTAGTGATGAATTATTTGTGAAATAAATGTACAAAAAAATATATATTGATATGATCCTGCAAATCTAAAATAAATCCTGATGTGCTTTCTGAAAGTTAACAAAATCAAACCACAAACTGCATTTGAAACAGCAAAGTGTAATCTCTCCGTTCAGACAAAGCTCAGTATTGGATCTTTTCCTGAAACCATCTCTTTGATTTCCACACATCGCATACCGACTGATTTGTTAAAAATACAGATTACAAAATCATTCACGGATGATTTCAGTGAATGAGCCAATTTGTCAACTATTCTGCTCTTGCTGCAACTCGAAGCTTCCTGTTTAAAAGTTTCAAGTTTCTGGTGGGAAGAGATAAACCTTACGTAAACGATATCCCATTGTGATGTGATTTACTGTTCACTGTAAACACACTGCAATACACAGGTATGGTCTATACGTCCAAAGAGAATGAAGAAAAGATAATTATTTTGTTAAATTATGGTTTCACTTATTGCACGACTGAGAAAACCTTTAATTTAGGGAACTTTATCTTTGACAGTTCAGGAGAAAGGAGGAAAGTCAAATTGTCACCCTGTTATCTTTCAACAAAGAAGAGGAGTTTAATTATTAATGTTGAAAGGTTAGATTCCTCCACACACTCGCAGACAACACAGCAGTCGCTCCCTGATAAGGAAGGAAGAGTTGCTGTAAATTTGTTACACACTCAGCAGGGAACATCTGTCGAGGTGGGGGGGTGGGGGGGGGTCACACTACAGGAAACCAGTCAGTGGTCAAGCCCAGATGTCATGATATTCATGTTGTTATGAAGGCTTTTGCATATTAGTGAATTAATGTATAACATCACTGAGTACAGAATGTGCATCCATCAGTATACTATGTATTCCATTCATGGTAATTACAAAAACAATACAAATATGTTCTTACAAAGACTTAATTTTTAAGTAATTTTGACCCCTTTTTTACGCTTCCATGTCTGACAATTCCTAGAAAATTTCAGGACAGCTTGGCCCTGATATTTCCTAGAGCGGCTCTCTCACACGTCCCTTGCTGTCGAAAGACATGACGTTAAAAGGACGCTGCTGAAGGGCGGATGAAGCAACAGAGTCAGAAGCTGTGATGACAGATTTTGCCTTTGTGTGATTTTTTTCATATTTACAGTTAACTCAGGAGTTGTAAAAGACCACAGTGGTGAGCAGAAAACAAGGAAGCAGCTTCATTACAGGCACAAAGATCATGCTGGTCGCGCAGTGTTTGCAGGACAAAATCATCATCACTCCCTGCCCACCTGCTCATGTTGAGTGTTACTGCATATAATCTGCTGCATTTACACCTCGGCTCATCTCGACTTTTGCAGAAATCTACTAAAAGTCTGGCAAGAAAAACAATCATGATGAAAGTCGGGATGAAATATTGAGCTGTTTTGCGTTCACACATGCAGCACACCCTGGTAATGTTTTTGTGCATGTATGAAAAGGCTACAAGTCACACTGGCCGTATTGCCAAAATTGTTTATGGGATAAATACAGTGAACAGGTGGAAAGAAAGCCTGACAGAGTGAGGCAGAACACCAATCTTAAATCAGTCTTTAAGAACTGTTTGTGTTTCATACTCTTCCTTTGTCTTCCTCTTCCTTTTGGGGATTTTATGACTTCCTGCTTGTCATGTTGGCTACGAGTTCAGGCCCATAAACACATTACAAATATCTGGTTGTTGTTAAGTGTTCTGGACTTCTTTTTGCGGATTTATATGATTAGATATGGTCCTGTGATCAAGCTGGATCCGAATTCTACTGTCAATATGGTACCATAACGTTTCAAATTAGCTTACTTTTGTTAACTTATTGGACTTATTGTTATTCTATTTTAGGCACCGTTTGTGTTGCATTAAACCCTTATTCCCTTCATACTTTATGTTTTTATATTTTATGTCCGTTTAATAGTCTACTCTTTTGTGTAACAAGTTCCATCTTTTGTTATTAACACAGCGCTGGAAAAATGAACAAGAGCTGACAAATTATTTATATTTATAGTATAACAATCTTTTGTGGCGAGACGGTTCATATTTGTTTTGTTAACCTTTGCTGGATTGTCTTTCCTGGTTAGGATATTCAATATGTATCAGGCTTTGGTTTAGTAGCAGATGGTATGCACAGGAGATGCCTTTAAACATGTAACCTTATGCAGCAAATCCACATGATGACACGGATGCGGTTTCAAAATCTCTGTTAAATCTGTTGAGCGTTGAAATATCAGCAGTGATCTGTCTAAAGCGGCCTGGTATTGTTGTCCCAGGATACAGTGGATGTCTTTACCTCAGCGACACAACCTGATTCCTGCCAGGTGCTGCGTCTGAAGCTCCTGACAGGCAGATTGTTCCAGTTTAACCGCCATACGATGAAAGCTTGTACTATTGTCTGTAACCAACGTTATGTCGGGATGTGTTCACGTTCAGCTTCACAGTTCATTGTGTCGATGTAATCCTAGAACACCACTTACACCTCAAATACGTCTGACCTTTTTCTAAACCTTACTCCACCTGATTACCCTATAAGATCACTCTGCTCACTTGTAACCTGCCACTCCTGAACCCTTAGTGGTACTTTTGTTCCTGCCTTTGGTCAAAGTTTAGGAGTTTACATGCAGGGTTTATACCAGTTTTTATCGTAACAGGAAAATCATGCTGCACACCACCGACGGGGATTCAAACCAGGATCCTTCCTGCTGTGAGGCAACAGCGCTAACCACTTCACCGCCATGCAGCCAAATAATGATAATAGACGAGAAATCCATTATGGTTATTTATGGACTTTTACATTACATTATGGACTCTTTCTTTGTCATTTCTTTGTCTTCAATCTTGTTTAGTTCCTAAAGGTTTTTCTTATCAGTGAGTTATGCGTGAGGTTGGTCAGATTCATTTTGGTATAAAATAACAAAGCAACAGTGAAAGTTGTTGTGTGGCTTGGAGGGTTACTAGTGGTATATGCCAGGAACTCACTGTAAAGTAATGATTCTTTTTCAGTGCCATAGAGTAAAAAAAAAGTTAGTTTAGCAATTGTTGTCAACACTGGAACTGTGTTCTGTACATACCCAAAAAGATGTCAAAGTAAGTGGACTCATCTTTAAGTCAACCTTTGGATGGTTCTGGGGCCCCCAAGTTTGCCGTATTAGCTATCTCCATTTTGATTTTTTGAGCCAGAATGGACAACATTTAGGGCGTTTTCACACATGACCTAAAATGAATCTGAGTGTGTTTGCCAAGTTAGTGCTGTTCGTTTGCTCTGGTGTGAAAGCTGTAAATCAAACCCTGATGCAGACCAATCAACCATATCGAGACAGATAAAGATGCGTCTCTGTAGGTGTTATTTTAGACTCTGGAGTGGTTTGTTAGTAAGAACATGAACCCACCTCAATCAGACCCAACTGCAGTAAGCAAACCACCATTGGCCCTCTCTCTTCATTATTGCTGAAAAGGCGGTTAAGAGCACAAACATACCTGAAGGCTCTTTGGAAACTATCTTTGTGGATGAGCAGGTCATGGTTCAGGAGGATTAAGAATGTGCCTTCTCCTGAACTGTCTTAATAAGCGCCTTCGGCAACTAGTGCATCAACATATTATTTTTTCGAGCCACAGTTGCACCTCATGTTCAAACTTTATCATTTGCCTATACAGTGATTAATGCCAACCATATAAAAACAGACAACCAGAGCCAACACCATAATAAGTTGTTTGTCCATTTTGAAATTTGATAGTGGCTTTGGAGTAGCCACAGCTGGGCAGGAGTCAACTAGTCCTTTGTTTACTTCCAGGATTTCTACCCAACGAAATTCTGACCAATTAAAGAGCATTTTGCTTGCACATCACACATGGTCCATTTGTAAATGTCCTAGTGTGAACACAGACCAAACTTGAACCTTACAATCAGTTACACTGTAAAGTTTGAAGAGCTATTATGTGCTATAATATTGCAGGATAAACAACACGAGAGATCTTTAGACTTGTGTGAATTACATATTTTTCTATAACTTTAACTGAGCTGAAAGAAAGTCTCAGTAAGTTTTGACAGGAAACCTGAGGTGCATCATTCAGTTTTAAGAGCTAAAAATGACACATTACACAAAACTCTTTATCTCTCAGACTTACGTTTTACAGAGTTGTTGCTTATTAATTTCACAAGGCGGAAAGCAAAGAGCAGAGAAGACTTCTCTTTGGGGTTTGAACAAACTTTCAAAGTAGCAGTTAGTTACAGTGCAACATTTGGCCATCTCACATCTGTACAGACAATAGTGGATGCATTGCCTTTATTTTCAGACTCACGATCCTCCCAACCCCCACTGACTTCCTTCTCTTTGTGTGTGTGTGTGTGTGTGTGTGTGTGTGTGTGTGTCCTTGTGTGTGCATGTGTGTGTTTATTCTCCCTCCACAACACAAAGCTGCCATTGGTTGGCCCGATCTGCTGGAGGGAAAAAAAGAGCGAGTAGCAGGGAGAGTGAAGCAGGGAGATAATGCTGACTCAGGCACTCGGCCCATTGTTCTCGACGTCTCGTAACCCTACACCTCCCCGCCTGCAGCCAGACAGCCCATTGGCCGGCCACAAGTGCTGGAGCCAGGGGGACTGCGGTGTTAAACAGCACCAAAAAAAAAAATCTTATCTCTTCTTCCATTAGGTCCACAATGAGAGAATTCAGCAGCCAAAATCACAATGGACACAGGGCCTTTCAGGTTGTATATCTGTGCTGCATCTTGAAGGAGTCACAGGGAGATGTTTTGGTGAAATCAGGACATTTTATGTAAGAGCCCTTCTACCTGTTTGTTGTGCTGCTATGACTGGAAATGCACACTTTGTAAGCTGGGCTCTCTGTAAGTGTGGGTGTGTTCAAGTTTTGTAGATGAGACCAGTGGTTCTGCCTTTTTTGTACCATTTAATGCAAACCAGGTCCTTCATAGTGTAGTATGTTTTTGACACTATTTAGATAACCAAAGGAAATCATGCGTAGTTAAACATTATTTTGTAACGCTCATGCACAAACCAAATTCATGCAGCCCCCTGCAGGATTTAGGGCTTTAGTCCTCCATGTGTAAGTGTGTGTTTGAGTTGGACCTGTGGCGCCTATCCTCCATGTCATTCCCATAGATTGTATGAAACATGGACGTAGTACCAAATACATCATCCATTGGTTATATGGGAGTTTTGAAGCCCAACAATGGCAGTCAGGCAAAGAGGTGGAGCTGAGGGCCGCCTTTAGCCTCTGTGCAAACAGCGACAACGTGCCAGCTTGCAGTTATATCAGTCATGCCCCTTATTATGTACAACTGTTATCCTATATCAAATCAAAACAGATTAGTTGTAAAAAAAATATTCACCTCCCAGTCTATTCAGACTAAATTATATATTTTTTTGTACCAGGCTGTAAACATTTTTTATTTCTGCTGTCAAAATGGGCATTTTTAAATTGAGTGTGTATGTGGCTGTGAGGGCTTTTGGAGCCAACCCCAAGTGGACACTCAGGGAAATGCAGGTTGTTTTGCACTTCTGCATTGGCTTTTTTCAACACCAGAGGTTGTCGCTTGGTCATTGCTTACTCTCTTTCCCTAATTTTCCCTATCCACTGTACTGTAAAAAAAAACCCATGAAAAATCTAAAAGTAAACCGTGTATTTGGCCTGTTTTTTTTTAAACATATTTATAATTCTGGGGTTATTCTTTACCGTCCTCTGTGTTCTGATACAGATAACAACAAGAAGCAGACTTTAACTCTGTAAACGTGCATATATTGTTAAATACCACAGGCGTAATGATACAGAGGGAATGTCGCCTCGGGGAGACTGATGACCTGGTAACAAATCAAGGCTGGACAGGGGAGGAAAGTGAGAGTTTCAGCGGTAATGGGATCCTCAGTTAACTAGGCCATTTAGATCCTCAAGGTGATAAATAAGTTGTTCCTGACACACAGGGCTGACTTTAGTGAGCTGAAACTTGTAAGGGAGATGCTGTAAACTTGGTGGTGTAACAATTTTATGTCTCACTGCATCATATTTCTCATCTTTATGGCTTTGTGTTATGGTCAGCACTTTACAGAGAGTTAGGTGTATTAAATGACGATGATGCTCTTATATTTATGTTGCAGACAAATTCCATAATGCGACCGCACATCATCCTTTCACAACCTTCACCAGGGTGTTTGTCTCCAAGGTTGAGTCCTCCAGTCGTGCTGTCAGGCGTTGCCCCCCACAAGAGGTTGAACTCAGTGAGTAAAAGCAAATGAACAATTTATGTAGAGAAGTTAAAGTAACATTTCTCTTAGTTCTAAAGGCAGAAAGATGTAGAAAATGGAAGAAAAAACTCATGTCAATTACAACAACTTTGAAACAGTTCGAAATCAATGCCCTTTAAAAAAAAAAGGAACAATGTCCACCTCAAAGACGCGCAGAACAAAATCAGTCACTCTTGTGCTCGAGGGCCAAACTTACATAAGAAACAAAACTCTGTATTGGTAAAAACTTGAGGGACGGAAACTGACTACTTCGGGCGATTAGACACGATATACTTCCTTCCTTCAGGAGGGGGGGCCTGTGAATGCCGCAGTACAGTCACAGGGTTATGACTAATGTGTCTTTGTTTTTTCATCGTCATGTGGTTGTTCATACATGCATAAACATATTTGGGAAAAATGGATGTCATTTTGAATTCATCAGAATTATTATTTTTTTCAAAATATCAGCAAAGGTTTGGCAAAGGGCTCAGTGAGAACAGAAATATTTGAAGATGTAGAAATGTCTGCCTTCAGGCACTGCTCAGCCTACACGCATGTTCACACGGATATATCCACCCTCGTCTGCATGCTTTACGATCTCAGCAGTGAACACATCACTCAGAATCACAACAGTGCGTTTCCACGCTCTCATAGCTGATGCATTGTTTGCCTGTGACGCTGGACAATTATCTGCTTCTCCCATGTGAAACAATACGTTCCCCTTAAGCCCACGTTTATTAGATTCCACCCTGGTTGTATGAATATGGAGGAGGGCTGGCGCTCGGGGCACAATGCCCTGCTCCTGTTTGAGACTCAGCATCGAGCCTTGTCATGGATCGAAAATTCTGCCCACGGTCACTTCACGAGACAACAAGGCTCTTTCAGCTGGTGGGACTGATTCTGCCTTAGAAGCATAATTCTGAAATATTATGTGTTCACCTCTCTTAGCAAGTCAAAAGTTGGTTTTATGTCATTTCAACCAACATTTCAAATGCAATAAACTGATTACATCTCAAGGATTTATGGGCCAGTTTTGCTACTCAGGATATATGTTTCCCATAAGCCGTTTTCACATGCACTCCTGAAAATTTCTAGAGAAATTCAGGAGGACTTCCCCTGAAATCCTTCCCCTGAAGAAGACATTGGCAAACAGAAAACATAATGCAGCAGTTTAATCTCTTGCACAGAGATCGATGCGTACAGTCTATTGTCATCACCACCGCCCCCCACCTGCTCGAGGTAAATCATTCTGATTATATCCTGGTTGTATCAGCGTACTCGGACTTCCAGCGAAGAAATTCTAGGGGGCTTGCAGGAGATACTCCATGAAGTCAGAATGAAGATTTTGACTGTTGGCATTCACACATGCAGTTCACCCTGAAAACTTCAGGAATTTTTTTTAGGAGTTTTGTGCAAATGATGAGGTGTTATTGCTCCTAAAAATGTTGTGCTTCAATATATTCTCAGGATGAAAGTCTCATTAATAAGATGCTGTCTTTATTGATGGACGTACACTATTTCAACAGTGCATGTAGGAAAAAGGCGCACAGTGGTTTCCTATGTAAATGTGGTTTCCTGGTACATGTAAATTAACTACATCTACCGATATGTTTCAGTCATTTTGCTAACATTTCCTGTCTCCCTTCCTTCTTCACTCACTCTCCCCTCCTCTTTTTCCTCCCCCTTCCTCTTGGTTTGTGGTGTACAATCAGCTGTCTGGCCCCCTTTCCTCATCCTCATGTTCCTTCAAAGAGTCAAAGCGGGGGCCTCTCTGAGGTATTAAATATCTTTATTAAACTGCTGCTTTGGGGGCTCCCCCTCACCCCTCTGCCTTCTCCGTTTCTCCTCCATACACCCCGACTTTCCCCACAAACTTGGCCCCTGTTGGCTCCTCTTCAAAGGCTTCCACCATGCGGCTTCTGCCGGCTACCTGCTGCGCTGCAAGATCACGCACAATAGCCGACGTTGGTCCCTGCTGCGCTAAACTAGGCAAGCTCCACCACACTTGGCTGGGCCACATCTGACAGGGACACTTTGCCCAGGCAAGGTCCAGAGGATTGGGGGGAGGCAGAGGAGGAGGGGGATAGGGGGAGAAAGGGGAGAGGATTTCGTAGGCCAGCTGTGTCATGCTTAAGTAACTACTATCAAAAGGCGAGCTCTGGAGTAACCAGGTTGTCCCCCACGTTCTAACACATACATCTCCTCTGAGGTTTCTCTCATGCACATGTTGTCACTGTGTGTGTGTGTGTGTGTGTGTGTGTGTGTGTGTGTGTTTCTGAAGGTGTTCAGCGCACACACACAATAACCCACACCCTTTAACAGATGCTTCCTACAAATTTGTTTCCTCACAGGCCGGACACTCCTCCTGCAATGACTTGCATTTTGTAAAAATCTTTGAGCAAGTCATCTCATCTGTCCTCACACTCAAAACGTTCACATGCAAGGTAAAGTAGAGCTGAAGCTACAGCTTGATTAGGCCAATAAATTGGACTATTGTCCTTGTTCAGGTATACAAGCACAAGGGGGAATCTGTTTATTAACGGAAGTACAACTCCACTATGGAAGGGGGTGATACGCTCCCTTTCAGCTAGTATTGGACCTTCTTCTAGATGACAAGTTAACAAGTGGCAAACTGGTTGAATGTCAAGTGTGTTTGGATTATAATTGACCTTTTGGAAGCTTTAGTGCCTCCTAAACAAATTTATTTTATTTTACTGTTATTTGGAATTGCCTCTTAGGCTTTTGGTAGTCGTTTTGTCGTGTGTGCTTTCAATCAGGAAGCTGATGTTTATTTGTTTAATTTATTTAAGAAGAACTGACATTATAATAATGATTGGTTGCAGGCATTTCAGCATCTTCCTATTTAAGATGTCAAACCCCTTTTTATCAAGCTGTTTGCCTGATAAAGGTCTAGTACCAGACATTGCCATAAATGTTTGCAAGTAAGACTGTGCGGCAGTTTACCTTTAGGTTTTGATGGACACATTGCTCTCCTATACGCACATGGCTTATGAAATGGATGTGCAAAAGTTGTTTTCTATTTTGAATTTTGAAAGGTGGAAACATGGACAGCTTTACAGCTCTTTGACCAAGCTCTTCTGGGTCAAAGTCCTGGCACAGGAAGTGTGGAGCATACACAGAACATGTACTGTAGGCCAGTTTGGTTACAATTGGTGCGTAACCATGCAAGAGTAAATCAATCCCCAACAGCGTTATCGGGTTGTGACGGTACGATGTTAAGAAAATTCAACTTTGCCATCGAATTCATATTAACATGTTTACCTGTATTTTAAAAAGTCAGTCCAGTTTTAGTCGTACTAACACAATAAGTTTACTGTTTGTAACTGCATGTAAATGTACGGTGTGACTTCATTATAAATCATATGGTTAACTGCATAAAACATAAGGCTACCTGTTAGAAGCTTTACTCTATTGACACTAACTTTTATTATGACCAAGCCATATTGAGCGTCACGTAGGTCAACGCATCACCATTTTTGTTTAAATAAACAATGCTGGTTTTGTCATGACTGAATGCATGTCAGTTATTCCCCACTTTTGGGCTCCAATGAAACCCTGTTCCAAAAAGTATGATAGCTAGAAGTGACTTTTTATTGTCTATTTCAGTAATGACCGCATATAGTGAAGTAATATACTGTATATATATTTTGATCAGAATTGCAGTGTAACAGGTAACACATTAAATGTTTGGACATGCGGCCTCCACTTCGGTTCATCAGCTTTGTCAAGCAGTACCTGTCTGATCAAGAACATCAGTCTCCATGTTACCTGAGCAGTTGGTGGCATCTTACAACAATTCATTATTTTCTTCTTTTTCAATAATGGATTGTGGCTGCCAACTATGTGCTGGTATAAACAGTAAATGATAAGAAGTCTTCTATTTCTTTAAGCATTTTTAAATCTATATCAATGTCCCAGACAATACAGGGAGTATTAAAACCCAAATGAAGGCCACTTGGTCACAGTAACATTGACTTTATCTTACAATTATCGATTCAGTTTTTAACTTCCTTTTAGACTTTTCGTCTGCAGCCTGCGGGTGCACCTTAGGAGCAGGATTCATTTATACAAAAATACCTACTCTGCTTCTTCAAAACAAAATTCCGTCTTCAAATGAGACTTAAAATCCAGTAGCAGAGACACATACACAGTAGTGCTTTCAGTCATTTCGGTTGAACAGGATCATAAAGATGTAAATTGCCCTGCCCAAACAGGTGCAACCAAACTAACAGGAGCGTTAACAGAGATATCAGTGAGATCAGTACACACCCACTCACTGAGGATTAATCATGCAGGCTGAAAAGTGAAAACACCTGTGTGAGTTAATCATGCGTAAGCAGAGGCTCCACAAAGCTGTTCTCTGTGAATCAAGTCGAGTCTAGTCTCCAATAAATACTCTGCATGGACACTTATTCCAGACAGCAATCTTTTTACAGACTGTACTGTCTGCCAGGTTGATGTCAGAGTTTTCATAAGCACTGCTCAACATTATTTAGAGAGACTGATGTGGTTGAAGATATTTTTATATCTTCAACCATACATGTTTAACAGATTATGCGCCGGTTATTAGATTAAATTGGATATGTTTTGAATGCCGAGCGAAGGTGAAGCTGTTCAGCTCTGAGGGGAAATCACTAGATATTCAAAATGAATTAAAAAGTAGAATTTAAAAAATGTAAAAGCAAACATTCTGATACATTTTCTGTATATTTCAAGAAGTGGTACCAGGCGTACCAACTTCTTTGGATTTATCCTAGTGACATTAACACACAGCAGAAAAGAATCCACTTGTTTTAGTCTTTCATTTGAACCCTTATGCATAACAACACGAGTTAAAATTATCTATATCTGCGTAAGACTCAAGTATTACTGCTGCATTCAGGGGTATTTGTTCACTTTTCAAGAGGTCAGAAAAACAGACTTTTTTTCAATTTGGCATTTTCAAGTTTCCCCCGTCAATTGTTCATGAAGATACATTTTTCTAACCCACAAAATTGAAGTCTATCACAAAAATTAAAAGTACCAAATCTGAAGACAATTTTTTGTCAATATAGTGATTGCATAAAATTTGAAAATAAAAGGCAAATGTGTTTAATTTTTCACATCAACCCAGTAAAAGTGCTTTTAGTTACATTCACCACAGCTTCCAGAACAGGTCGCTGAAAATACAAACCATTTAAATTGTCCCCATTTTGTCTTAATCATAATCCCCATCTTCGGTGTGTCATCAAACAGCCCAACTTTTGCACAAGTTTTTTTTTCACCCAATGTTGACCGACTGCTTCCACTGTGAAGTGTCAGCATGTAAACTTACACTCTCAGCGTAGCCTCCCCCAACTCTGCCAGTTGCAGTGCACTCTTTGTCCGCCACAATGTGAGTTGTGGAAACAAAGGTGCCATTGCGGACCCTGAGGTTTTTTGGGAGCCGTCTGTCACTCAAACCCATTGTTGACGTGTGCAGGGCTGAGAGGACAAAGGCACTTTGTGTGAGGAGAGAGACACACCCTCCTCCTGTATCACTTCTTCTTAAGTGTCACTGTTGCTCGGCTTTCTCTGCACTTTTATTTTCCATTAAAATGATTTTTAAAAATGTTTTTACATCACCATTTATGGTAATTGGGTCAGTTTTTTTTAGTAAGACCAAAACACAACACTGACTGAGAAAGGAGAAAATATTAGAAAACTAGTGGACTAGTTGGTAAGTTACTGTGGTGGCAACATGATGGCTAAGAAGCTTACTAGCCTAATCACTCATAAAAGACTGTCTTCCTTTTTGGCTGTACTGTGAAGTTCACTTTTCACAGTTTTACTTCTCATGGTTCACCAACAGCACTTATTGTTGCTAGGTTACCAGTACGTTAACTTCTGTTTCCCGTAATGTCTGTTAGGTGTGTTTTAGTTCCGTGTGCCTAATATTTGCTTTAATTCAAGAAACTATCACAAAGAACAATAGACTGGAAATATTAATGGACAAAGCCATCTGTGAAGGCTCATCAGCAGCAGCCGCCATGCTGGAAATCCTGTCTCAGCCTAACTTTCAGTCAGCCTAACTTTCAGTCAACCTAACGACAGGCTAAATGCTGGAGCTGAGGCGGGTTTAAAGCTGTAACAAACCGTTACATCCAGCCCACCTGTCAATCATGTCAGCGACGTACCTCTAACAATGGATAACACGTTCTGTTCATAAAATTAATTCGGAGTCTTTTTAAAAAAAAATTCACCCCCCTTACAGCGTGTGCCAGTGATGACAATAACTAATCAGTCCAATTTCATTTTTAGGGCCCGAGCACGAACCGTGCGAGGACCCCTCTTGCGGCGTTTCAAAAAACCTGACAGGAAGTCCACAAATTAACGTTGAATTTCACGATAATGGCCCAAAATCGCAGATTTCAGCCTTCCTATTTGAACGCACTTGTCCAAGGGCGCTCATCCGATCGACGCAAACTCAGTGTCAGTGCGTTCTAGACAGGCTCAACATATCTCGTTGTGCTCCGCACGTTATTTCGTCAAAGGGCGTGGCCATGGCGTGCGTTTTAAGTTTTTTGAGCGTTTTGGCAAGTTGCCAAAAAAGTAAATGCTTATATCTCTGCCATCTAGTGTTCAATCATATTAACATTTCTCATGCATGATACGGGACCCGCCCTGAACACATCCATGATTGAAATTTTTTGATTAGTCACAGCGCCACCTGTTGACAACAGGAAGTTACTGCTTCTCAATTAGCATTAGCCATTGCTACACGGTAGCTCATTTTCCCCTCAAAATTGGTGTGGACCATGCTAACACCTTGGCCATACAACACTTTCAAGCTCAAACGCCTACGTCCAACGCTGTCGCCATATGGACGCGTCGCTCGCCATCAAACAGGAAGTACTTTTTTCACGGGCTTAGTCGTACTGTCCCGAAACTTCATACATATAATCCTGGTAGTAAAGTCAAACATGTTATACCATTTAACTGAGTGGGCGTGGCTTAATGGCTCAGTGGCGCCCCCTACAATATTTCAAACATTCAGCCTCCGCAGCACGTTGAATCTACAATTCTGAATTTTACTATGCATTTCTAACATGACAGAACCTACAAAAAAGGCTCTTGCACCCATGCCCAAAACTCAACAGGAAGTCCACAAATCACATCGCCATCAAACAAGTGGCTGTAACTCTTATATACTTTGTCTGATCTTCTTGAAATTACATAGGTATGATCAGGGTTGGCCTCTGAACACAGTGACACAAAACAATAACAAATTTGAACCATAGCGCCCCCTAGTGCAAAGAAAAAGTACTACCTCCCATATACAATGTCAGATTTGCTCAAAATTTCACATGAACAATGTCAGTACTGGTATGATCACATCTAACCTAATACAATTATGCCATTAACATAGCGCCCCTACTGGAAAGAGGCGGTACTGCATCTCAGATACTTTGTCTGATCTGCTTCAAATTTCACAGATATGATCAGGGTTGGCCTCTGAACACATTGACATAACAATAGTCAACTTCAACCATAGCACCCCCTACTGCAAGGACTAAGTACTACATCCTATATACTTTGTCTGATTTCACTTGTATGATCAGGGTTGGCCTCTGAACACATAGACATAACAATAGTCAACTTCAACCATAGCGCCCCCTACTGCAAAGAGTAAGTAATACATCCTATATACAATGCTCAATTTCCTCCAAATTTCATAGCTATCATGACAGTGCCATCCTGAACTGCTTTACGTCAAAAATTTCTGTGATCTTCATTACGCTGCCTATTTCAGCATACCATAGTACGACTTTTACACAAATCGGACTGCACGGTCTGCTGCTTAGCCACGTTCCGCTGCTGCACTCCCGCCGTCTCAACACACCCCGACATGCACAGGGGTGCGAGGGCCCTTCATCACCGCTTGCGGTTTTCATTTTGTATTGTAATCATTCTACTGTAAAAACTGCATTTTTGGCTGTGGTGTGTATTTGGGTTCCGGTGTCCCTTGAGAAAGCCTCAAGCTGACCCTTGACAAACTGCACGATTTTGCACTTCCGCATTGGTTTCGTTTTTCCAAGATCGGAGGTTGCCGCTTGCAAAAAACGCATGAAAACAATGTCAAGAAGTCATGTCCTTATATTAGCAGCAGCTAGGCCTGTAGATTGTACCTCCGAAAAAGACAAGGCGGACTACTGTCTCCTCGCCATTGTTGTTGACAAATCTGATATAAGAAGTCCCGCTCCTTCTTGATTTTGATTGGTCAGTGAGAGAGAAGTGACATTGACGAGTGCCGTACTGTTGAAGAAGTTTAATTATTTTCAATTCAGAGTGCTGTGAACGGAGTGACAAAAAACAGCTGACACCAAGGACGTTGTTGTGCTCAGGACGCCGAAGACCCTGGACTACTTGGTTTTGTATTTAAAATGGGCCAGCACGTTTTAGTAAAGTTATTGACACAAGCCCTTAGAGTTTAGTTTTGTTTGCTTCTATCCTTCTTTCGTGTGATGCTGTCTTTATGTCTGTAACTTTTGTTCTTGTTTTCTGTTTCTCTGCTCTTTCCTGGTTGGAAAAGACACATAACTTTAAAAACACTTTTAAATTTAAAAACTTGGCAGCGATTCATTAAATGCATGTGAATAGTGTAAGTTTGACAGTTAACTTGTTGGTTGAACCTTAAAATAAAACTTAGCTTGAGTATAAATCAATCCATTTTGGGCTTCTGGCTTTAGCATCGTTGTTTCTCTTCTACAGTCTTATAACTGGACCAGTAGGTCAGTAGGAATAAAGTCGGGGTTTGTTTTCGAACACTACAGCCACTCTGGCTGTGTAGGCATCACAATCTCGCCCTTTGACCCCGATGACATCATGAGACTGGCTCTTGTGCGTCTTTCGTGAACCGAGGAGGTCAAGATTATTCAGTGACTTTCAAACAAGAGTAGAGTAAGTGTTTAAGAGCAAAAGGCTCAGACAATTATGCATGTTTGCTCTGAGAGGCGCCGCTCTCTGTGTGTATATGTGGTCCATGTCCCTTTGAATGAGTCAGCGAGTGTGTGTGCCAGGACAGAAATGTTGCAGAATGCAAATGTGTGTGTGTGTGTGTGCGCTTGACATGATTTTATCTGTATACATACCAATTGGATTTTCATGTTTTAATTCAAGATATTATTTGAAAAAAAAGAGCCTTTTGTCACTCAAAATTATGACTTTTAAGTAGTTATTGTGTGTACCGGTGGAGGAGGTCAGATATACTCAAAGCCAGAGATTTTCATATTCAAACTTATTCTTCCAATTAATTCTTTGATAGGTGGTTATAGTTCAGCAGTAAATATATATTTATAAGCTGATGATAAATGCTATACAGCCAAAATCATGTAAAAAATGCATTACAAGTCCTTAACGTCCAACACATAATTATTACTTCATTAAAAAAGTCAAGGTAAAAAAGGAGAAATAAAATTAGTCATATTACATCTATTACATGTTTTGACATTAGAATCTTGGAGTTGACTTAGAAATGATCAAAAACAGTGACATGAAACGACCCCTGCAACCAAACCTCAGCTTTTGTCTGACTGTGTTTATGTTGCATAAATGAAACGTATATGATGAAGAAAAACAAACACCTAGAAACACAACACTGTGCTGTTGTTTAACACGAGAAGGTGTGAAGTCATACAATTACAAAAGAGTACACCAAATTTTCTGAATGGGACACTTGTGATGGCTTGTCAATGATGCAACATGTTGGTTTCCCTTCTCCATCTTTACCTCATTTCATCACTCACATGTATTGTTTCCTGAGAAAACCAGAGCTGCAATCTCAGTCCATTCATCAACCAAGGAGGAAGTGTTCAAAATAAGTCATAATCATGCAATGACTGATTACTGGACTTGGATTTCCTTCAGGCTGTTATTAGGGCTGTCAGTGTTAATACGTTAGTTGCAATGTGATCAAGGTTTGACATCAACGCATCATTTTTTCCCTTTAGGCCCACCGTAGGTAAAGCCACTCTCCCTGTAGTCACAGTGATAGAAAACACTTACATCCTGCGCCTCTGAACGGCTCATTTAAAAAAAAAAAAAAACTCTTGACAGCTCAGTTGACGAGTAATGTCCACCACTTTTTTTTACTGTTCCCGGTAAGCTTTTTTAAAATTAAACTTAAATTAATTTATTGAAGTTCCTTTTAAAAAAAATAAAATCAGGTTCAAAGAGTACATTTAAAAATAAAAATTCAGTTGAAATTCAGCTGTTAATCACAATTAAAATAATCATTTGACACCCCTAATTTAATTAAATAAATTTATTTTTTCTCCATGGAAATGAAATTAAGATGAAAATACCCAAAGCAAGGACAAATTGGGGTTAGATTAGTCCTTGTCCTCATTGATGTCTCCTCGACAAAAATGATCACTAGTCAAGACCAAAAGAAGATTTGTCCATTTCTCATTTATCTTAAAGACAATCTTAAGAAATACACGTGGTTCAGCGTCACAGTGAACCTTGTGTGAGCTTTAGTGAGATTTATTTTATTTCTTACAGTTGTCTCATTCCAAGGTCCTATTGGAGTGGACTCTCAAATGTGTCTCACTATGATTGTTCAGTTTCAGGGTCCATGTTCTTTGAATAAATTAGACACAGTTATGGCAGAAAAATGTCATAAACAGGTTCTCATCTTCGTCTCATGAGGTCAGAATGAGCAGAAGATTTTAACACCCCCCCCCCCCCCAACACACACACACACAAACAAGCTAATAAACACACATACACCGAGAGTTTCTAGGAGCTCTATTTCTGGCCAGAGGCACGAGGAGCTCTCAGTGGCTTCTGCTGGCCTCTTGAGTCAACAGGGCTATGAGGTCAAAGGTCAGAACCGATTGAATGAAGACTCTAGGAGAGGGTGGGGGGAGTAGGAACAAACAGAGGGGGAGCTTTTTGGCGGGAAAAAACGGAGACAGACCTGGACAGTCATCTCTTGCAGACAGTGAGTCAGAGTCTGCCACAGCTGGCTCTGAATCACTCTCAAATGCTCACACTCAAGCACGGAGCTCTGATAATAAGGAATGTACACACACACACACACACACACACACACACACACACACACACACACACACACACACACATACTTATTCTAAGATACACCCCACCCCTACCCTTACCTTAGCAGCATACTCACTCACACAACACAAAAGCTGCACCCCGTGTAGGTGACCTCTCCTGCAGACACACTTTGAGATGATGTCATCTCTCTCTCTTTGCCTCTGTGGCAATACCAAACAAGCATGACTCAACATTCTGTGTGTGCTTGTGTGTGTGTGTGTCTGTGTGTGTGTGTGTGTGTGCGTGCGTGTGTGTGCGTGTGTGCGCGCGTGTGTGTGTGTTGACACGTGAGGTCAAGGTTCGCATTTTGGAGCCTGATGTCACTTATCAATGACTAATCCCCTCTGAATCATTCCAACAGAATAGGACAAGGGGCTGCAGGGAAGGGGAAATTGGAGGGAAAATGAAGTCTGTTTTTTGTGTGTTTGCAAGGCTCAAAACACAACCTTTGCTCCCTGCCTTTACACAGTTGCGCACATGCACATTACATCACTCTATAACTCTGATTGGACACAATCCCAGTATTTACAATAAAAAAAACTTAAAGCCCCCCCCCTCTGTTTCTTTCACACATAAACACACAACCAAAATACACCTCTCACTGCGGGATATTCAAGTTTAGAAACTCCTCAAATCAAATAACATCCATACACTAATTACTATGAATTTAGAGTCCACACACTTCCCTGAAATGAGCAGTGTATAAACACTTCTCCATCACCTCCACTTTAGTGACATGATTAGAACCCGGGGGCCAAATTAAACATCCCCTGGACCCCGGCCTGGGAAGTGAACTCATAGCTAAACTCATAACATGGCCCACTAGACATGAAAACATGTTCATGGAGCGGGACATTCAGAGAGACGGAGCATTGGCAGAGTGGCACTGGGCCCGTGTGGATGTAGCAGGAGGTCATGATTTTAGCAGGGTTTCAGGGTGCCTAGCCAGGCAGCAGGGAGGCCAGGGATCAGGATGTAGTTTGATGTCAACACACGTGTCCCCAAGACACACACGATAACAGCGAGAGTTTGGCAGGAGGCGCCAGGGACAGGGGGCATATTTCATACTTTTATATACAGTACAAGCTGTACTTCTGTGTGCTTGGCAGTAAGGGTATATTGTACCCAAAGTAGTGTGTTTTTGTACCGTTCAGGGGAAGTAAAACGAGGCTGGTTAAAGTAGGTACGATTTCAGTTGGTGCTCCCAAAAAATATCAACATTTTAACAGAAACAAAACCCTTCCTGGGGGAACCCTCTATCAGTCTTACTTGCCTGAAAGATGATGTTGTAGTTATTGTGGCCCATATTGTGGCTGCAAGCTTAAATTATCTGCTGACACTGTTCTTTTAATAATTTTTTTTTTTTTTTTTACAATTAGTCATTAACACCTCAAAATAGTAATAATAATAAAATGCTCCAAATTTTAAAATTCCATAATTTCCTTGTTATGTTATTTCCAATAGGTGGTATGAAAATTTACATTTGAATGAAAAAGCAGTGAATTGTAAGGATACAAACCACATCATTGCAAACACCAGCAACTAAAATTGAGTTCAATCAACAGTTTTCCCATGTCGTGACAAAAAGCAGCTGTAAATCACTTCGGCACCACACAATGTAAATGTGACTCTTCTACAATATAGTTAATCTGTAATTAGAGCTAAATTATAACTGTTGTATGGAATCACATGTAACTGCAAATCAGTGCAGCAATGCAAAGCTGTCAGGATCCGTCTGCTCCCCAGACATTCTGGTTGAAATCAGATGGTGTGTGAATCCCACACTGACACTTCATCATGTTATTTATAGAGGGAGGAACGTTCCGCTCAATGATGAGATATGTTGTTTTTTTTGGGTTTTTTTACACAGAATCCTCGTGAGGGTGTTTACATTTTTTTCTTAGCACAAGCCCTGAATCACATGTTCAAACTATGCTGCTGCATCTGTCTGGTGCAGATACTCTGATGTCCTGCTCAATGATACTGTGGATTTCAAGGCTGATTTTATCTGATTTAATCTTCTTCTTTCTTTACAGTTTTCAAATGTATTTATTACAGTAATTAAGTTACATGGTCATTACACCTTTGTACTGTTACATTGCATGTGCAACTATGTATGTAGTATTGGTGTCCAAGTATGTGGATTCACATCACATTGGTGTTGGGCAAGCGGGAGAAACAAAGTGTGTAAACAGACAGCAGGAGCTTAACATAAACACTCAGTCATGCACACACACACACACACACACACACACACACAAACACAGTGCTGTTCAGCCTCACTGGCTCCGACGTTACACATTGCCAGCGTCCCCCCCCTACTGTGCCTATAAGTCACTAACGACAGGACGACTTCTCCCCACCATTCTGCCTTCATGTGAAACTCACTGCAGGGGAGGAGTATCGGCTGTAAATATCCTGCATTATGCGTGTAATCTGTAAGCGTAATTTGCCTCCTCTGAATCTGCATTATAATGGTAAGACATTACTGTTAACTTAACACACACTACGTAACATGTTGTAAGGACCCCCTTGAAAAAGGAGATGCTACATCTCAAGGGTCTTATACTAACATATAAAATACTAAAATACATCAGCCTGGAGCGTCAAACGGATACTATAGACCAAAACACACAACGTGTACTCACTTACCTTTGCAGCACAAGTCTGCATGAGCGGCATTAATATCTGTCCTGGGTGATCTGATAAGAAGTGGACAGCACTTAAGTACTTGAGATCAGACCTCACTTGCTGGCCTCAAATGCAAATAAGCACCTGTACCTGAATGCGCCATCGATTACACTCAGCGGGGGGCAGCGTTGTTCTCCCAGTTGGGGGGGGCGCAGTCCTGAATGCTGCCCAGGACACATAAGTGTTTACACTACCAAAGCAATGTTGACAAGTGTGTGATAGGAGCCCTCTGTACAGTTTGAGCTTGTGAATAGGCAGAGTCTACCGCTCTGCTCTGTTTCAAATATGCACAGAGTCTGTTTCAGAGGAGCCCGCTGCAAACAGAATAGATCGATCCCAGACAGGAAGTCAGACAAGTGAACGCACAGAGCATCAGGTAAATTATAAAATAAAACAAAATAATCAGACTTCCAATCATACATTCTATCACTTTATCAACTTTACGTCAAACCATGCACAGAATGAACTGCAGATCAACCTTAGAAACACAAAGCAACATGTTGTTTGCACCTTTTTATTTTAAAGATTTATTTTTGGGCTTTTTGTGCCTTTAATGGATAGATAGGACAGTGGATAGAGTCTGAAATCAGGGAGAGAGAGAGAGAGTGGGGAATGACATGTGGGAAGGAAGCTACAGGTGGGAGGTGAACCTGGGCCGCCCGCTTGAGACGACAGCCTCCATACATGGGGCGCGTGCACTAACCACTGCGCCACCAGCGCCCCTGCACCTTTTTATTTTAATTCCTGCATGATCTTGTAGTTCTCCTGAGATCTTGTGAACCCGTGTGCACAGCTGCTCATGGCTGCGCTAACGTCACGACATAACGCAGCACGCACAGACTATGTGGAAATTGCAGGGGAAAGTACCACAGCTCTCTGCTCTCAGTAAAAAAAAAAGGCTTCAGAGGTTCAGTTTTAGGATCTAAACAAAAAAAGAATTTCTGACAAAAACTTGTCTGGACACAGTTCTACCTACAGGTGTGCTTTATGAGTTGGAGGTCAAAGAGGTCATTAAATGGACATCTGTGTGTGTGTGTGTGTGTGTGTGTGTGTGTGTGCGTGCGTTCGTGCGTGCGTGCGTGTGTGTGTAGGTGTGTGCGTGTGTGCGTGCGTGTGTGTGTGTGTGTGTGTGTGTGTGTGTGTAGGTGTGTGTGTGTGTGTGTGTGTGTGTGTGTGTGTGTGTGTGTGTGTGTGTAGGTGTGTGTGTGTGTGTGGTTTCCCTCAATTTCTCTAACAGATTTCTGTTTTTCGAGAAAAGCGTGCTTGTCCACACGTAAAATAGCCTCTTCGTCTTATCGCTCATCATTATTGGCCTTAGGTCGGATCATTCAACACTTGGCCCCGCCCAGAAATTTCAAAACGTATTTATCATTCTCTTGAATAATGGCTGCCTGAGGGGCGCTTTCACTCTCAACTTTTACTCACTTCTTGTTTTTACCCTGTTTTAACCCTTTGTTTTTCCTTTACAAACCCACACTGCCTTTTATCTTCCTCCGTTCACACACACACACACACACACACTGAAACGCACGTTGGAGCGTGTGTTTCTGCTGGAGCATGCCATTTGTGCAGCTGTGACACAATATGAGGAAGCGTTTGACCTTTGACTCATTCTGGGGAAAGTTCACAAACCTGTGAAGCAGCAGCTCATCCAGGAACCTACATCTGGTGCACACACACACACAAGTGTACAAACACACAAACGCAAAAACCATATCATTCATTCTGACATTGTCCTTGGCCGCAGTCCACTTTTTTTGAGGCATCGTTAGCGCCATAATTGTTTATTTGTTTGTTTTAACTCAGAAGAGAACAATAGCTGGAAGAACTTAGAGACCATCACCGCCCCAACCCTCAGTTTTACTTTAACCTTCCCAAATTAGTTATGACACCCACACCCACTGTGACCTCCTGGGTCGTAGTGACACACAGATGTGGTGGGATTTCAGAGATTTTTCTGTCACACAATGTCTCTCCCTCAGCCAGTGTTGTCTCTCTCTCGCCCTTATGCCATTGATGGACCATTAGTACATCCTCTGTGTGTGTGTGTGTGTGTGTGTGTGTGCACGCATGTGTCAGAGAGAGTGAGATGAACTCACCTCCTTGCTCCAAGACATTGAGGAAATAGACCTATATCGCCCCCTTCTGGTTGTCTGTTTAAATAAGGGTATAAAATGTACTTTTTTCCCCTTTTGCAGCTTTAATAGGTTTTTAATCTCTGCCGGCGGATCTGCTACAATAGAACAAATGTTTTATGTTAAATTAAATAATAAATGCTTGAGTTTATGAAGCAGTTATTACGCTAAGTTAAAAAAAAACAAATGTATTCCCTTTGATTAGAGCCTTACAATTTTTTGCTATGTAATTGGACAGGACAATGGAAGAGAGACAGTAAATGTCAAGAGGAGAGAGTGGTGGATGACATGCAGCAAAAGGCAGAGGTCGGATTCAAACCCAGTCTCTGCAATTCGGACTGTAAGCTCTGTACATGCGGGGCGGGTAACATAACCACTACGCTTTCTGGTGCCTGATTTTTTTTTTCTTTCTGTAAAATGACATGACTGGGATTTTCGGAAACATTCTTCATTACAATTCTACAATTCACTGAGGAGACACTTTTATCATTGGCTTCGTACATCACAGAGTAAGTAGAGCACAAGCATGGATTTAAAAAACAATTAAACTTTGAACAAATAATAACTGCCTCTATCCTAATTCAGACCTTAAACCAACAAAATCTAAATCTGACCTTTATTCTGAATTAAAGTCAAAGACCTCAAAATCAAGTTTGAAGACATTTTTTAGCATATAAATTAAATAAATAAAACTTAAAATGGGCTTTAGAATTTTAGTAAAAGATAGATAGAAAGCCCCTCCCCCCTCTCTCTCTCACACACACACACACACACACACACACACACACACACACCCACACACGAGCACTCAAATGCACACATATTGATCCCCAATCTCTGAGCTGCCTAGAACCATTCACTAAATCTTGTATTTAAAGTGACACGCACACACACACACACACACACACACACACACACACACACACACACACGCTTCAGGAAATGAACCTCATTACCTTCACATGGAGTATGAAAAGTGCTACCAAAACAGCACGGTCACCCTTTTACACAGAGTGGCCTTTCACCAACACCATCCACACAAGTATATGCATGCACATATACACACTGATATACACACGCACACATACGCACACACAGAGACACACACACACACTCAGACAAAGAGGCAGTTCTCTCCAACAAGGGTGTGGCTGAGCAGAGGTGGGCTGCTAGACTGAGGTGGGACTGTGTCTCAGGGTGTGTATGTATATATGTGTGCATCCTGCTCACACATGTTCAGACTATACGTAGAGGGAAAATGATGTAGAGACATCACAGGGCACTAGGATGGAGCTTTCCAAATATGTCCAGCTTGCTCTTTTGATGTTGCAATATGAATAGAGGCTGGTTCAAATGTACTATAGAAATGACAAACTGTAAAAAGTACTCTGAAAATGTGACGTCATTAAAGACCTAAAAAAAAAAAAAAAACAACACTCACATCCCTCAGGAAATATTTTTAAATGCTTCCACATTTAAGCTGTGTTTACACAGACAAACATGGATTGTGGCATTATTCCCTTCTGGACGCTGAAGAACTAAAAAAAAGAAAGACTTCAAGTTAAATTGCACTTGGATGACTTCTCCACAATTAGATATAGGCCAGAACACTTCACTGCAGACAGTCACATTGAGTGCAGGGGGAAATGAAGAGTCAGCACAAACCTCCTGTTGTGTAACAGCGCCTCCTGCTGGTAATGCATGCAAATTAAATGTCACAAAAAAATGTGTAATCTGTGATTTTTAGAAGTCTGTGCCCTGTTGAGGGACACAAGACACAAGCTCTCAGGGCCAGTTTGGCAGCAGGTATTCATAAAAACAAATCTGTAGTATTATAATCAATGATCCCACAGAGAGAGTATTCTTTATCTGCAATGGTGATGAATAAAAGTAAGTGAAGTAGACTGAGGAAGATAAAAAGAAAATGTACCTAACATAGAAATGTTTGTAAATACACACAAAGATTTTATACCACAAATAAATGAAACCAAGTCGATATAAAAATTGTGAAATCTAAATCTAAAATCTTTATTTAGGAAAAAAACATTATATCAACTGTTATTGCAGATGTACTTCAGATTTATAAACCTTCAGGCTACAAGCTATAATTTGATTAACAGACAGAAGGGGGGGAAAAAAATCAAACAAATAATTAACAATGAATAAGAATTATACTAAAACCACATTAACAACCTACGGAGCCCCTAAAGGGACACACCAGTTGCATTATTATCACTATTTGCACTATTTAATTGTGTTGTATATTATTGAGGCTTGGAAGCTAAACCAATTCATTTAATTGTTTATTGGACCTTTCTTTATCCAGGTCTGTCCCATTGACTCTCCTTTTCAAGCGCGACCTGGCCAAGAGTAGCATTAACACACAGTTATATCAACAGAAACACTCAAACTCATACAGTACACATTACGTAACAAGACAAATGATCAGTCAAAACAGTTGAATACAGAAAGTTTGGATTCAAGATTTCTCACATATGATTTTTTAAAAAACATTAAAGGTAACTCAGTGCTGCAGTTTAAAATCAGACAGCAAGTTGATCCAAGCTAAAGCAGAAAACCTAAAAGCTTTCTTTCCCAACTCAGATCACAGTCTCAGTAATAATACTAGAAACTGAACATCTACAAGTAGATTACAGTTTGAGTAAAATCCATTTTAAACCCTATTACCTTTAAGATTAAGTTTAAGAGACTTTTTCTAGTGATGAGAAAATAATTGAATAACAACAAAAGTATTGTATACTTATGTTCACTTCAAACCTCATATACCAAGTATAAAAAAAAAAATCTATGTTCTTGTTTTGTGATTTACAAGAGAGGAAATAGCCCTAATGGAGAATAATAGATGTTTTGATTGGAGCTTAATGAGTCGTAATGAAACGTTTCCAAAACTAGATAGAGTACACTCTCTGCAGCTTTTAGACATAAAACAGAATCTGTCTTTAATCAAACACAGGAAACCCTGATAAGCCATCAGCTCGGCTTCAAGATAGACTGAAACACACACAGCTTCATACAATCTCAAACACTCAGGCATAGACCGAGGGACTTTCTCGCAGCTCAGGAGGGCTGATAGAGAGGACGCCTGTATTTGATAACAAACATAAAGTGACTCCAATGTCACCAAACACTGAGATTAAACGGCGGGCAGCAGCGACACCTGACACACAAACAAACAAACACAGAAGGGGGAGAGATTGAGGAGGCGGGAATGAGGATGAGCTTCTGCGTGTGTG
Source organism: Labrus mixtus (assembly GCF_963584025.1). Classification (NCBI taxonomy): domain Eukaryota; kingdom Metazoa; phylum Chordata; class Actinopteri; order Labriformes; family Labridae; genus Labrus; species Labrus mixtus. Next base: position 12,186,358 of record NC_083615.1, read on the forward strand.
TGTGTGTGTGTGTGTGCGTGTGTGTGTGTGTGTGTGTGTGTGTTTGTATTTAATAAGATTCACCTTGCCTCTCATTTGTGATTTTCTCACTGTGAGGATTAAAAAGATCCAACAGTCGCATTAAACACAGTTGTAAAATACATTACACAGGTGCAAGGGATTATATCATCATCATCATCATCATCATCATCATCATCATCATCATCATCATTTTAAAGACACTAAACGAGTCGCCTCAGCTTGACTGTGTCACAAGCTCTCAGCTCATTGCTTTATCTTGTTAACCTAAAGAGAGTCATGCAGTATGCAGCTATGTTGTATTCACAGGTTATTCTGCTGACCCTTTGTGAACCAGTATGTAACAAGCATGTTTTAAAATATATCCAAAGCATACTACAGAGTCGTAACAACTTCTTCAGTCCTAACAGTAACGGTGAAAGTGAAATCTGGAGATCTGAGAACCCGACGACATCGCTCAGATCAAGTCAGATAAAGCAGGAAAAAAAATCAGCATTATTATTTAAGATTCATTCCTTGTTTTAGAAATGCAGCCCCCTCATGATAATGCATGTCAATACAGCAGGTTACTCAACTTTATTTGTCCAAGGTTAGCAACACAGAGCGCAAAAAGAGAAGGGATGTCAAAAAAACAACTATAACAACAAAATATTCACCCAGCTTCATTTTTGCCAGAAGCAAAAACAACATCATATCTACTATCACACATTTCCTTGTAGATTGACTTAATCTGAACAGTTTAATCATCATTAAAATAATTCAGATTATTGATCATTGAGTTGTGAAGTATAATTCTTCCTTATACACTAATGTTTTGTTGCATTTTATTTATTCGCTCAACTAATTGATCCTTCACACAAATAAGCCCTTCTCTATGGCATTACTTGATCTCAGTGTCAGCTGAACTAACAAGTCCCTATAGCCCCTTAAATAAATCTAATACAGGGATGTTTTTTGTCTTAATGTCCTCTTCATGTCTACAATTCATTTAGCAGAAACTTTCATCCAAAGCAACAAACATCAGAGAGGATTAAAGGTCCTCTTCATGTTATAGAAAGCTCTGTATTTGTTGCAACATTGTTTTTAATTAAGATCTTTGGGAATAAATAGAATTGCACTAAGGTCAATAATGCACATAATTTCTCTGGATTTATTTCACCTCCCAGGACTTTTTCATTTTTTCACTTTTTCCATTCGTTTGATATTTTGATCAAGTTGATTGCATTTTCCGATTTCAGTGTAGCAATATGTTCAGCTATTGCCAAAGGCATGAAAACAGAGCCCAAAATGTGTTCATGACTTATATCCTCAAACCTTCAGATGTCCTGATTTACATACGGTGTGTCCTAACATTTTGTTTTAATCTCACATCTCTATGATATGAAGATTAAAACCTCACAACCTCTTGGTCTTTGTTCTTTGAAAAGGTTGACCTCACAAAAATAACAATAAATTGTACAATATGGTAGCCTGGAATAAATTATGCCAATATGGTCAGTTCAGCGAGTCCAATAACACAATATGCTCATTCAGATTTACAACACAAACATCAGCACAGCTTTCCAAAGCCACTCAATTTGCTGTCAGTCATCTGTCATCCATTGTTGTGCTCTTAATCCCACCATTGACAGTGAGGTCCATTTCCACTGCCGGGGACCCATAATTAATCAGCAGGCTTAAATTAGCCCAGGGCAATTAAAACACCCAGCAAATGGTTAATGAATTGACCTCGGTGGTCATTAAACAATTCATGGAATCAATAAGGGATCAATGATCAGCAGCGACCTCTCATGCACATGGCAGATGGGCTGTGGCCACTTAGAGGAAACCATAGCTGGATGACAGTGGAGATGAACTGATCGTGTTTTATTAAGCAGACAGATGGATATGTATGCCCCCCCCCTCACCCCCCATCCTCCCTCCTCATCCTCAACTCTCCCCCTCAAAGCCAAAGGTTTTATTTTTAAACCCTGAGGATACAGTGAAGTTTACTGCCTAATCTCTGGTTTCTCCCAGTTCATGGCACGTTATTAGGGTTAGGGTTAGATTTTAGAATAGCGCTCATAAAGATATTTTATCCTGGAAACCCCTGATTAGACTGGATATGATTTGCTCAATTTATTGGTATTATATATGAAATGTCAAAATGCCTTGAGTAACTAATTTTCTTCTGAACAATAGTGTGCATACGTCGACTGTGCAAGCTTCCTGTTGCAGTCGCTCCTGTTCGTTTTCTTACTTTCTAGTAACTGAAACAAACTGTGCAATAATGAAAATGTGTATATATATTGTCCTCACACTCTGCTTAGCTTAACTTAGCTTTATTTTTATTTTTACTCTTATTCTTGTAACTATTTCTTGTACATATTGCTTCATGTCTTACTTACATTCCTAGTTCATTTATATTTAAATTATATATAAATATATTTGTACTGATATATTGTGATTAATTAAGTATTTCTAATTCTGATTCTGATTCAAACAGTCAAATATGCATAGATATATAATGTTTTCACAAACACAAAACAAAGAAATGGGGTAAATCAAACTTTAAGCAGCTGATACTATTCTCTGAGTTTGTTAGAATGTGATACAAAAGGTTCATTGACTATTTAAATAAATTAAAATATTTTCATCTTTTCAAATCATCTTTCCAATCTAACTTAATCATCAGTTTTTTCACAGTACATCATCAGTTTATATAATAAATGATTAACCTTATCATTATAGAGGACTTAGAGATTGTATAAAGCATGAAATACTGTTTTGATTTAATTTATGGAGATGTACTATTGATCTGTTTACCTACAACTGACTGTACTTAATAGACTGTAAATCCATATCTGTAGTACCTGTGTATATTTCCAAACATTGTTAAGGCCCCTTAGCACAATTGTAAAGCTCTAATGGTCATTTTTACAGTAATAACAATAAACAGTAACAGAAATGTTCTTCCATTCTTTGCTTCTGTTTTGATCCAGGGTGCGCTCCTGATCTCTGAGTGTTCAGGCTTTATGAGGACAAAGGACCACTGCTTTCCAGTACTTCCAGCTCCCTCCTCCTTCTCCTTCTCCTTCTCCTCCTCCTCGACTTCGCTCATTTAAATCCCCCCCCCCCCCCCCCCCCCCCCCTAAAATCACACGACAACACAACATCCACAGCCTCAAACCCCCCCACAGCCGGTCCATCCTGCTCATTTTAGTCAGTGTGATGATTCCTGCCCTGGATTGGCATGGGGCCAAAAAGATGAGGATGCCAAAACTTCCACTGAAATGTTGTCTACCAACAGTACAGGATAATAAAGGATGGAGTCAAAATGAAAACATTGCTATCATACAAGCAGTTTTGTATTTTACACTTTCACATGATCTACAACATGAAATCCAATCAAATGTCCGCATATAGCACATAACACACAACACAATTAATCCAAGGTGCTTTACAGCAGACACAGAGAAGGAAAACACGATGAAAAGAAGAAATAAAGAGGGTTCAAATAAGATTGAGAATCACAATAGCACTGACAACAACAACAGGCTCGTAAAGATCTCATTACTTTGGGAGAATCGATGGAGCCTAGTGTGGTTCCATGTACAGAGGCTGGAGTCCTCCAAGTGGACGGTCCAGGTTCAAACCTAACCCGTGACTCCTTTCCACTCTGTCTCTCTCCCCGATTTCTGACTCTATCCACTGTCCTGCCCCCTCACTTTGTCCTGATCTGTGGACAGAGTGGAGTGTTTGGTCAGACGACCTTAGTTCTCAGACGGTGTGATAGGGGGAAAGGAGGTCTGTGGTGTAAGCGGGTGGCCGAACCATTACTGCAACAGGATTTTAAAATGAATTCAGTTGAAGGTGGGATAAACAGGACCGTGTGATAACAAAGTATAATGACTTTCAGTATTCAAAGCAGGACAATATGAATGCAAGGATGCATGGACGTTTATTTAGATAAATATGAATTTCTAATTTAGTACAATTAAATTCAAACTTTTGTTGACAAAGACCAGAAACCATTTCATATAGGCCTACAAGAAAGATGCAAAAACAACAACACTAAACCAAATAACTGAACCAAAACAGTGTTTGTATACATGCACATGTGTTTAAATGCATCACTTGGGCAGTGATGTCATCGCTGCTTGGTCGCCCGCCCCCACCCACCCACCCAATTCAACACACACACACACACACACACACACACACACACACACACACACACACACACATAAAAACACCCGGACCCTCCTCTCTCCCCAGCAACACCGACCAGCTGTCTCCCCTGCTGCTCTCAGCTGATGGAGTACTGGGGGAAGGAAGAAGGAAAAGAAGGAAGAGGGGTGGGGGCGGGTGGGTCGACAGCTGAGCAGATGCAGAAGCCCCTCCTGGGTTCGCCGGGGACGGGCTCTTTTCCCAGCCACCCCGCAGCCGTGCAGCTGCCCCCGTCACCAGCTGTCCTGATGATCGCAGCAAACAGGAGATGGGAGGGAACGTCGTCACTGAGAGACCAGTGGAGGTAGCGGAGTGTAGTTACACTGTGTGGACCAGCTGACAGGTCTTAACACCCCCAACCAGAACAAGCCACTACCATTGACCAAAACTATCCCAGACAAAACATGCCTTGAAATACACAATCCCCCCCTCTTCTGACCTCTGGCTTGCACACAACGGTAAACACAAAGCTCACATTCATTTTAAATGTAAATTAGATATTGGACAATAAAGCTGGACATTAGAGCCGAAACATACCTAAAAGAGGTGTTTGTCTGAGGTGTTTTCCAACTATTTCATTTGATATTTAAATGTTCTGAATGGGCATAAAGGCAGGTTGTTAGTTTCTTGGCAGCATATTGTGGCACAGAGGTTATACGTAGTTCTGTGTCATTCTCAGTTGGCCTCTTCTCCATTTGGTCGGCCTGGGCTTCAAACATCATCCGTTCTAACAAAAAGTAAGTTGATACTTAAGATTTTCTGTCTATTTCAGAAATATCTGGGTCTTTTACTTTGCTGGAAAACACAAATATACCTTGTGATTTTCAGCTGAGATATTTTGATAGCTTTGAACTACAATTGGGTACTATGAGTGGAACTATGACAAGGACTTATGGGGTTTGTAGTCGTTTAAAGCTGAAAAATTGCAACTCCCTGAACCCATGTTGCACATAAAGTTATATCAGTGTGAGATAAGTATATTTGTTTATGCTGTCAGTTTTCATTCAGAGTTAAAGTTAGTGTAAGGTATACTTTAGCTTCATGTGGGTATATATGTGCTGAAGCACTTCTTCCTCTAAAGCCACATTAAGAACAGACAACTGGCACCATCCACATTACAAGATTGGATCTACAATAAGTAATCAAAGAATCTATCCAACATATCATTTGAGATTTTTAGATTTAAAGTTTGCTTTGATTTCCAGGGAAATAAAGACATCACACAATGTTTGGAGGAATGTCTTTAAAAGGAGTTACACGTTCCCAGCCTGACCTTTGCCCGTAGTCGTGTCCACTTTATTTACACTACATGAGTCCATGAGCACAGCTGGATAAGCAGCCCTGAAGTAACAAGAGACACATTTTAGTGTTCAGAGAGGTGATGCCTCTCCGAACATCCAATGTTTATACAGTAACTTACACTTGTATTTCTCCCAAAATACTATAGTTCAATGTTTCCATCCTTTTTCAGGTGTTACTGGCAAACCACAAATCCTTTGTACGTATGGGTCCAATGTTGGATGATGACCTCTGATAAAGATCTGTTTTTACAAAGAGGCAGAATAAATAACTCAAGTAATACATTAAATATTCCCCCATGTTTATCATTTTCTGTTTGATGTGAATGATACTGTTGTCTTTTTTTATGGCTGCAGCACGGGTAAAGAGCCCAAGACAAATTTCTCACTTTGTGAGACTATAAAGTTAATCTTGAATCTTGAATCTTGATCCAAATAAACATTAAGGTGTCACTAAATCTCAGAAAGAAAATGATACATTGGAGTGCAGGATTACATTTCAGTTTATTTGATGTTACTTTAGGCACTGTCTGCACAAGTAGGCATGCATGCTTTTTTCCAGATATAGTCATAAAACTCAATATTAAAACAGAGGTACCAACAAAAGCTTTTACATGAGAAATACATTTACTGTGCTGAGGGCAATCATCAAAAACAAAAGATGTTAAAAGATATCTGAAAAAAAATATCCGTGCTTGGATGACGTAATTGGTAGATTCCGTGTTGGTGCTTCTTCATGTGCGTGTTTCTGTGTGAGGAGAGGAGGAGGGAGTAATTGGATGACCAAGCATAGAGGCGTGTGTGTGTGTGAGTGTGTGTGTGAGAAAGAGACGGAGTGTGTGGGGGCCCCAGATGGATAATGGATGGGAAGTCGTGCCTCTGTTGGAGGACTGCGGGTCAGAGCTGCTGACAGGACCGCCCATCCAGCTGACACTAAAATGAAATTACTGTCTAATGTCATGTAATGAAACTGTAAATGAAATGACAGTCTGGTTCAATCTAATGAAAATGTGCATTAGGAAAAGTAGAAGGTAATTTCATTTTCTGTCTAATATCATTACCCCAGAGTCCATTTGGTCTCTGTAAATGGGAAGTTAACTCTTAAAGAACAATACAGCACAAACAAGAAAGGTAAGAAGAAGAAGCTGTTTGTGGCTTTTGCTCCAAAGTTGTCCGCTGCTTCTGCACTTTAAAGGTGACTTCTCCTAACCTAATCCATGATCTAGTTTAAACCAATAAGTGTTATAGCGAAGCAGACCCTTTCTTTACAATCAGGATTTTCCCCATTATTTGATTGGGGGCTAAATTGTTTACCAGACTGGTGCAGTGAATGGCACACCACCTGTGATAGACTCAGAGGAAAACAGATATTGGTATCAGAATAAGAAAGAAACTCTTATAAGCCCTGTTCAGACATGCACTGCAGTCCTAAATATTTCTCATTATGCTCCGGGTGTTTTGCATGAGTGAATTAATCTCCCTTCCTCCCCCCCAGATATTATTTCCACTTTTTCTTTCTCTTACCAGCCACCTATAGGAACATATCCAAAAGAAGTGGAAAGCAGGAGCAAGCAGCAAAGATGATGACTTCTACATCATGTAACCAGGAAAAAATCAGAAGAGCAACACTCAACCCGATGAATAAAAACATCAACAAAAAGTCGGACAGTCTTGATAAATGACAGGAAAAAACCAAGGCACTTGTCTTGTATAGAAAGGTAAAAAGACCTTTATTAAATTCAAGTCCTATAAGTAGAGCATGATGAGACACGATTCGGCATCCAGCCTTCTTCAGGATGTGTGTAGTGTAGGATGCATGATTGCTTCTGCTGTCCAGAATGATCTTTTCCCATCATTCTGTGATCATGTAAATTTGTCAATCTACATGCATTTTTAGACAAGCAAATAACCCTGTTATCGAGGTGAATGACCCTTTTAAAACATCTACCATAATGGACATGCTGTAAACATTAAACACTTCTGCAGCAACCTTTATACATCATGTCCTGTCCCCTGAGACCCCCCCCCCCCTTCCCCCTCGCTTCATCTGACAGGGAAAATCTCCTGCTGTGAAGGACAATTGTGAAAAGGGAACTGCAGCTTGTCCTGAATATTTCCGTAAATTGTCAGGAGTAATTGTACAAAAAGGGGCTTTACATAGGAAAATCTCATCAGACTTTTTCCACCCATTTAATTTGGAGTAACTTTATAGTTTCATTTACTTAGCTCTGATCTCCAAAAAAAATATTTGAAATGTGAAAGGCAATTCAGAGATATGGAAGCAGAGGAACTGCGGCTTGTGTCAAACTGGATCGAATTCTATGAAAATAAAATCAGAGAACCATAACAAGGTAAATGTTCGATCACATTTCACTGCTGTTTTCACAGTCTGCAGCCTCTGTCACATCAGAGGCAGTAAACACTGACCCGCTTGAGACCTGATATCTAATAAAAAGTCTAGTTTTCAGGGAGTAAATACAACATATTGAGGATTCATAGGAGGCTGTCGGGTGTCGGGGTGTCCTCAGGGTCAGGTTGTGCCCCCTCTCCGTCCTTATTAGATCAGTTTCCCCCCCTGACCAGGACGGTCTCAGCTGTACCCATCCATCAGTGAGGCCCCAGGCCCCGGACTGGGAGTCCCTAAACCCACACAGGGTGACCGACCGCGAAGAAAGGTGAGCTCCTGTCCCTCCTCCTGCACTCTGTCACCTGTCACCTGTTACTGTTGTCACACACCAGCAGCCCCCTGACTCCTGAATGATCACAGTAACAGCAGGGCTAGGGGTGTTGCCTCTTAAAGTGTGTTTGGGGTTTGATTGTTGCCTGAATCCGGAGCCTAATCCTTTTCTATGGTAAAAGAAGACTTCTTTTAGCCAGAGGGGGGAAATAAACCAAATCACAAAGCTGCTCCTTTATCTCAGAGAAAAGAGGTTTGCAGGCCTCAAAGCGAAAAGGAAATCATTTAAGTGGAAGGGGCAGAAATATGACTCTTTGTTTCTGTCAGGGTAAATAATCAAAAGCTTCTCATGCTTTGAAGATATTCCACTAACTCATTCTCGTATTTATTTCATGTGAACAGTATTGTACTCGAGTTTTCCTTTACTCTATTCATTTGCTGTTGTTGTGAATTAGGGAGAATTCAAAACTAATTTAATGATGAAAAAAAGTGTTGTCGTGTGTATTTCACAATAAAAGCCAGTACTGAAAATCATGAATAATTTAAGAACAACATTAAAGCATATTTAATCAGTACTTTAATCAGTATTGCACTTTAAAAAAAAAACATATATTGGATACAAACCAAGATACAAGATAGGACCATCATGTTTTAGATTCTAAATATGTGGTCCTATGATTCAGCTTATTTTCATTTAATGAAAAGACTTAGTGGAGAGAGAGAGAGAGAGCGATTCAAATTAGATCTAAATTTGAGCACTAGAGATCCTGTGTTCTGTCTCTTGTACATATCATTCTCCAAACACACAGGATCTTAGATTTCCCATAATGCAACTTCACAGCATCTAACTTTGGACACCTCTTTGAATTCGTGATTCAACATCCTGCCGCACCACTAAAAAAAACCACACATTTAACTCACAGATAAACTGACAAATATCCCTCAGGTCAGTTCAGTCCACAGAGAAACACATTCTTGTGCTTCTCACAGTTATGACAAGTTCAATGACTCTTATGTTAGTGTTTGTTACATTCTCACTTCTCTGCTAATCCACTTCACACAGGGGCTGCATTTGTCGACAGAGCTGTCAATCACAACGTTTTACACCTTTCCATACTTCCATAACTAATACAAATTTTAAAAAACTACACTGAAAAATGTACACTTGGACATAAATCATCTTATGACCTATACTGCAGCCAGCATTAGGGGGAGCTTTGAATATTTGGCTTTGCTTTTGGGGAGCTGTCCTGTCGTCCATCTTTTTTTTCTACATTATATTTTTTCATCATCATCATCCTCTGACCTTTGACTGCAGGTTGTTGTCTGAACAATAGAGATTACATCTAAATTAGGATAACGAGAACACTTTAAAAAGTTCTGCTGTGAGTGCAAAGGCGTGATCAGATTGCTTGTTACCCAGGAAACAAAGCTTGGTATTAGTTTGTATTTTAAAACCAGGTGTTAACAGGGTGTGAGACACCAGGAGAGATCTGTGTGAGAGTTGATGAGTAATGGTTGACGGTTCTGAAGTTGTTCATATGACATACATTTTTATTCACAGAAAAGTAGTTCCAACAAGGCAGTGGTGCATTCTTTCTGCTGCGTATATCCCTGTTGGTGCTTGGATTCAGCCACTTGGGGGCGCAGCGCTTATCATTATGAAATTCTACACAGCTTGAACAGCTCTTGCAGTTTAGGAATAAATTGAGGTAAGGAGCTTAATAGATTATTGTAAGTCATTATTTTGTGGTTTGCAGGGCACAGGATTGGATTTAAAGACAAACTATTGATGCAATTGATCTTATATTGGCCTGAAGAGTATGAACAATTGATTAGCAGCTGGTCAGCAAATGGCCGATTCTCTTCTCAACTCCTCTCCTCTATGCTTCTGTTCTCTCCTCACTTCTCACCTCTGTCTTACTCCCACCACCTGCACAGCTCAGTCAAGGCTGCTACTGGTGGTGTCAGGACATTTGCTGAGCACTAATTACGTTCAAAGAGGCCAGATTATGACTCTTTGTTGGCTCGTGTCTTACCTGTCACCTCATAATAGGACACTGCAGGACCCCGTCGACTGTCTTCAGGGAGCTCCCGATGTGCAGCGTGAGGTCACATGCTGCTCTGTTGCGCTTCTTTGTTACTTCCTGTGGTTGTGGAAGAGATTGGCGCTGGCTTTAGCGCCTGAGAGTGACGAAGTCTCCACGTATCACAGGAGCTGAGAGTTGACAGGAAGTGTCAGATGAAGGATTGAACTCTGCCTTTACACGAAAACTGAGCAAATGCGGGAAGAGTGAGGAGAGCAAGCCACCTGTTTTTACAGCAGTACATGACACCTCTGTCATACATTGAGTGCCTGTTCAGTTCCATTTTTGCATGCAAGGTAATTGGAACCTGGCCCGCCGCCTGTGGACTATGGCCTCCGTACATAGGGCACTACCTAACCGCTAGGACATCTGCGCCCCACACCCATGTTTTTTAAACTGAAAATCTGAGCACCAACAAACTGTACAAATTGTACAAACTTGAGCCCCTTTCACACGGGAGCTCGTGCCATTTTCTAGACAATTTCAGGCTCCTGAGGTTGCCTTTTACAAATGTCCCACATATTTGAAAACAGACTGTGTCGGACAGACTCTCACAACTCAAAATAAACCTCAGTAGTTGTGACAGTTGATGTCCCTATTCAACATGTAAAAGGTCGCCTCTGCACTGCAAATGCAATAGTAAAAAGCATAACAAAGACAACTGAGGCAAGCAGTAAAAAGCAGAAAAACTCATCATCACCCCGCCCGCTCGCCTGCGGTGAATGTCGAAGTCTATTACCTGCTGCATGCGTTCACTTTTGTTGTATAGGTTTTTTAAGAAGGAGCAAGCAGAAAAAAAGTCTGAGGAAGTCCGGGTGTCAGGTCTGCGTTCACACATGCACCCATCCTGGACAATGTTTGGACATTTTGAGGAGTGCAGTGCATGTGTGAAAGGGGCTATAGATTAAATGTGAGTTTGCACACCTGAGCCATAATTGTCATAGTGGGCACAAGCTGCCTTTAGAAACATTTGCATGCATCACAGGTTGTTCCTAATTTTGATGCGTCTTGTTGTGAAAGGGCTGTAGCTTTAAACTTCTCTCTGATCTTTCCTTTTCACTGTTGCTGTATTTCTTCTTGAGTGTTTTCAGGCCCTATTAACCACTTTGAAGTCTAAAGTTTTAGTTGTGATTCATCCTACTCATAAGCTGTTATGCACTTATCACGTTATACTATCTTTTAAGGCCTGTTAGACTGTCATTCCTCTATTTCACAGTCTTGTTTACTTTGTGAAATAAAGCTAATGCCTTGTAATTAAAGTGCTAATAATGTGTCGAGGTTAAAAAGGCAACATCTACACAACAAAAGGACAGAAAACACAACCTTCATTTTTGTTAAGGAAGACAAAAGGAGGAATCAAATTCCTCCTTCCTAAAAAAAGTTGCTAGAAGAAGAAATGAAACGACTAAATGGAGGTGCTGACAGGAAATAAAGAGAAAGTGATGGATTAAATGGAGCCGGGATTATCCTAAGTGGAAAACACATGAGAACAACAGTTACGGCAAAGTGTCATTAGGAGCTCAGATGCATACAAAGGCCTTAAACACCTCAGCTGTCTGTTGACGTGTGGGTGTGAAAGTGGTGGCATCAAGAGGTGAGGACAAATCCACTCCTGCACACAGAGACCCAGATGTGAGAAGAAAGGAGGAAAAGATGAGTGTTAGAAAACGTCCTCCTGTCTGATTTTGTTGTTGTCTCAAATCAGTTTGACTAAAATAAAAAAAACAGCACCACATGGACCACCTGGGTTACAAGCGGACGGAGAGAAGCCGGTTTCACACATTGAGGACAGACTGGCTGTTTTCCGGCAGTGGACCTAGCTTCCTCTTCTTCAGACTGTTTCTGTGTAACAGATAAGTGAGAAGAGGACAACAAAACCAGATGTTGCTGTCACTGCTGACAACAGATGATGTCACTTTTATGTTGTTTTGAAATATGGGGATATTTTCTTTCTTTCCAGTTGGTGAAGGTCATCTTAATGTTTTGAGTGTAATTTACCACATGGGTCCGTCTGGGTTTTGTTTACATTGTGCATGTAATCATCATTACAGTTCCTCATTACAAGGAACGTTGCCCCTTTCATTTTCTAAAATATGATCTAATAAGAACATTTATTAAACTCAGATTTAACAAGACTGTTTTTGTTCCAAAACTGCCAGCAACTCTGCAGACTGAGAAAGACAAATCATCACATTTGTTTAAAGTCTAGCTGTACAGGGATAACTGTCAGGGAATCAGTTAAAACAGTATACAGTGATTTTATGCCATTTTCAAATAATTCATTTTGTACAGAGAAGATAATTCCTGAAAAATATCTACTGTTTTTACTACAACTTTAAAAAAGGTGTGATAGAAAATGCAATAAGATATGCTATATGAAGCATATGATAAATGGAATAAATTATAAAATTATATGATAAATTGGTTAGATTACAATATGATACAATACTATAAGATACAATACAATACGGTACGATGCAGTACTCTATAAAATGATGTCACAGCCACTTCAAAGCCAGTGACTAATGAGTGGAGGAGACATAATAATTAGGTTTACATTTATTTACACATAAGAAAATAAGTCAATTTAACAAAAGGAAAAAGGAGCATTGGGGAGCAGCCTCTCTCTGTCTCTTTTCTCCCTACACTGTCTCCCACAACGAGGAAGTGGTACCTGCTCTAACACACCCACTGCTACCTGAAACACACAAACAGCCAAGCAGCAAAACAAGAAACCAGCAGTGGCGTCGCAATGATATGACATGGTATGATACAATATGATAGGTTAGAATACAAAAGATTATGATAAAATGGCATACACTACAATACGATACGATATGATACAGTATGATACAGTATGAAATGGAAACCAACAAAATGGTAAGAAAGAATAAAAGGAAAAAGTACGATATAATATGATAAGATACAGTGAACTTTTCATGTGATAATTTTTGTACCAACATAATTCCTGAACAATACCTACTGTTTTTTTTAACTACAAAACAATAAAAGACAATAAAATACAAGATACCCTCATGATCCACTTTATTGACACCCCTTTAGGGGAACTTGTAGTGGACACAAGTGTTCACATATTTTTCTGACTCCATATTAATAGTTTTAATATATATATATATTTTTTTTTTACATTGTGTAACATTTCTTTTTAGTTATCATTTTCTTTTTCAGCTTGTGAGTGATATAAAAGGGTTGAATGTTAAGATTTTAGGTCTTTTTTTTTAAATCTCATCTCCGATTATATATGATATGACGAAATGAAAATATGATTAAATATATGATTCATAAAAGAAACCAAAAACCTGGTGTAGCCTTACAAAACCAAGTCACAGGGAGGGCAAGTAAATAATGAAGTATTTATGTTCTCGAGTGTCTTAAAATCTTGATGGCATTTAGATTTTTTGGCCAGTTTCATCAACATGAAGCCAAAACATTAGTAAGATCTTCAACAGATGGAGTGACGTTTGCATTCCCAAACAGTTGGAGAGTTTAAGACAGCAGATGCTTTTTTTTTTCTTTCTTTTTTTACGTGTCCTCTTGATCATTTGGAGGTATGGTAGCCCGAGCAGGACAAAGAGCCAAGGTCAGATATGTTGGCTTTGAAGGGGCAACAGCTGGGAAGAACGAACCAGGAAGTCGCTCCACTTCATTAAATCCCCAGCAGGAGATCAGAGGAGCTTTCCTAACTCTCCTCCCACTCTCTCTTATCACTCCACTCCTCCCTCCAGTCTGTCAGGACATTCATAATACATCCCCTCTTTCTGCTGTGTCACTTACTGGTATTATCTGAAAATACAGAGAGCCCATTCCCACTTTAACTGTAGTTTTTGTAATGTCATTTTCATCCTTATTGTTAAAAAAAAACCCTGCCTGATGTCCTTATTTTAGTTTCTTCTGTCTCATATCTCTTAATGGTTCATATTTTAGACTGCTGAGATGAAGATTATCAAGGTTTATAATAGACTCATACACTATTGATTAAGTTATGTCCTCGATAACTGTTTAATACTACATGATAGAAAACCGATTTTGCCACAGCACACCTATTCTACCATGACGCTTTAAGTTTGTGAATCATGTTTTCCAACAGATTAACCACAAACTGTTGAGTGGTTTTATGTGATCTAATGTTGAACAGTTTATTCTGTTTTCTTTGCCCAAATTCTCAACTAGGACAAGAGTTTGGCAATTGCAAAGGCTATAAACTCTCTGTGCTGCACATCAGTTTCAACAGCTCTCCCCCTAATAGTCTGGTTCTGCTTGATTTTTCTGGCTGTTAAAAGAGAGTTTTTCATTGCTGATTTTGCCAACAGGTCAGATTGTATTATTGTCGGATCTCTCCAAATAATTTAATTAAAATGTCCTGAGAGAACAGTTTGATATAAATAACACTTTGTTGATTCAGATGGCGTCATACGTGACCTCATGTTTGTGTACAAACTCAAGCGCTGTCTGAAATGTTGAATAGTATCCAAGTTGTATCAAATCAACAATCAACCGTATATTATTCTGTCTGTTGTGTCTGTGCGTTAATTCCTGTTTCTCAGCTGAAGGTCTGTGACTTCTAAGCTCTTCTGATCTGATCCTCCTCACGGTGTGAAAGTGTTCTGCAGAGCTCCCCAGCATCACCACTAATCTCCCCCACAGTGGATCCCTGCAGCCCAGCTGACTGATCAGATGCACCAGGATGTAAACTTTTAAAAAAATCAAGTTTGTAACACATTTTATCACTATAGTTTAAATGCAATATATCCCCTTCTCCCTTCACCTGACTCATTTCCTTTATAAATGGCCCTGATGTTTTTTTTTAGAAATGACACCACAACACTTTCAACACTCAGCAGTAAGTAGAGTCCACAAGTCCATAAACAAACACTGACCCACGCACACACATGTCACGCCCTTTAGCATCACTGGCCTCATCAGTAATAGCCGCTCACTTCATGATTTGCTCGTTCAGTGAGTGACGGACAGATCCCCCCTCGGCTCCACAAAAGAAAACACCTGTTAGAATCTCCTTAATCCTAGCCAGCGGCCCCAGCTCTTGGGGCTTCTAGGGGCCCTGCCTAATCTGCAAAAGGGCACCAGGCCAAGGCCAGGACAGATTAGACCTTTAAAATCCATCTATCCATCCATGCACACGCACCTCCAAGTCTGCCCCCTATAACGAGTGCTTGAATCGGCCCCTTAATCCTCGGACTCGGAGGAGCCCTCCACCCAGCGCACAGCCTCTGTCCCCCTCAGCCCAAACATAATCTTTCATGCATCCCCCTCATACCCGCTTGCAGACCTGGACGAGGCCAGCACAGCACTCTCTTGCATCCACCCCCACACCCCACCCCACCCCACCACCACCCACCCGCCATCCTCAACACCAGCACCTCCTTTCCCCTCCCCCGTTAGAGCTGAAAGCCCATTGATTTGTTGATTTCTCCTTTTGTCTGCGGCCGGCCGAGTGTTAACGGGACATCCAGGATCCAGGGCCCAGTGCCAGGACTTTTGGCATGGGAGATTAAGGTCCTGATCTGGGCATCTGTCACTGCCCGGTCCCCCTTCTCCCTTGTACCTCTGGGCCTCATCTTCAGTCATTTTTAGTGTATATGTCATGCTTTAGATGTTCAATAAATGTAACCAGAAAGAGACAACTTTACAAAGAAATAGAAGGCGACTACTTTATTTTGAAAAATTATTATTCCAAAATAGTTTGACTATTATATGATCTAACACCTGTGGACACACAAACACAGATTTCTGCTATAGGTATATTCATGAACACACTGCAGGATATTTCAGCGAGTAGCTTTCCAAACTGTAATAAAATAATAATCCAGGCGGTGCACATAAAGAGTGTTGAATTAAAGTTCCGAAAATGATCTACCTGACTTTGTCCTGACAACTCACATCTGTTTCATGAAGATATCAGTTTGTCTTATGTAATGATAAGAGAAATATATATTTAGAATAAATTATTTTACTGTTACATTATCAAATAAAACCAATAATGCTGAATTTGTTGAAATAATAATGACTATCTCAAAGCTACAATTGAATGGATACTTGCATTTGCTTATTATTGTCTTTATTATACTAAATACATTTTACAAGACAACAAGTGCCAAGTTGTGAGTTCACCTGTGAAGGTAACCTTGCTTGAATTTTCTTTTTTTTTTTTTTCTTCTTTTTTTTTTATTTATAAATATGTCATCAGGTGTCAATCCCGCAAAAAAAGGAAAAGTCAGGAGTAAGGATTCCCAAACTCTAAAATGCTGCAGCTCAATCTGAAATCTAAAAATACCCCAGGGCCCACCAAACCCTTTTTAAACAAGTCTGATCCACATTTAGGACTAATATGAAGTATCTACCAATATATTTCTATTTAATGAAAAGAGGGGGTGGGGTGGAGGGGATGTGTTTCTGGGCCTACAGTAATTCTTTGCAGATAAATAATGCATCCACATTAATGTTAGAATTTGTAAAGCACAAAAAAGCACTAGTTAATTAAAATAAATAAATTGCACAATATTTTTTTCGTAACATAATGTTGTTAAAGTGAAATAAACTACCAACAATAAGTTACCTGACGAACGAAAATCAGAGAACTCATGAAATGTTTAGAAAAATCCATCAAGACGTCCAAGACTAGACAGCAGTTTATATGAACTTTGTCTCCATCTAGTGGTGAAAACCTTACATGCAAGATATGGTTATTAAAACAGAAACTCTCTCTCTCTCTCTCTCTCTCTCTCTCTCTCTCTCTCATTATTGTGCCTTGCTTATGTGAATAATATTTGCCAATGATGTCATAAATGATTTGATAATTCACTGATGTTAAGACTCTAGACTAGAGGTTTTTCCCCCAAGTAGGTATCATAACATTGTTTAGATATTTGCCGTTAAGCTACTTATTAGCTTTACTGTTTCTCTCACTTCTTAATGTGGTGCAAAGTTTCATAAAGCTGCTGACGTGCTGTTTCCAATTAGATTTTTAAAACTCCATGAACGGTCACAAGTGAAATTGGACTAAAAACATTGACACTTACGCCATCTGGTGGTTAAAGATTAAATAAAGTCTAAATATATTGAAATAGGAATCTTCAAATTCCAGAAGGTGCTTTCTTATACAGTCCCAACTCTTAAAAAGTAAGGATGTTGTTTAAAGTGTACATAGAGACAGAATATTATGATTTTCCAAACACTGAAAAGCAAAATGTATTTGCAAATTGCACAAAAATTACAACTGGAAAACTACATGTATGCTCATTTTGGATTTAAAGGCAGCTACTTGTTTGAAAAACGATTGGCACATGGTCATGTTTACTTCTCTGAATTATCACTTTTACTATTAACACTTTGTCTGCAATTGTGGGCTGAGGAGACCAGTTTCTGTCATTTTTAAGTGTAATGTTTTATCACGTGATATATGGGATTTAAGATGTTCAACAGTTCAGGGTCTTCTTTTCATAATGCCCCAAACATTTCCAATGGGGGACAAATTGGACTAAAGTAAGGCCAGATGCCCTGGATTCTTTTACTACTGTACCATGCTGCTGTACTACAGAATGTGGTTTTTGTGTTGTCTTTTTGAGGTGGTCTGTTTGATGTTTAAACAGCGTCACGACCTGGTGTTGTACGTAAAGATGAAACATTACCATGAAAATCACAGCAAAACACTAAGGCATAATAAAGGATTATAACATAAATCGTATTATATGTTCTGTCTCTCTTTAGTGGTCCTATCAGTGAAGACAACAGACAACAAAACAAAACAATCTGAAAGTTTTACTTTTAAGGTTTTTATTGAACAACACTGATACAAAGATTTTTTTTAGACGACCTTCAAGTCTAAAGACAATCTAAACTCAATAAAGGCAACAAGACATATCTCATGGTCACTTTTAAAAGCTTCTAAGCGTAAAAAAAGACTAATAATGTAGCAACTATTATCAATAATAACATTGCACTTCACGCCAACTTATTTTAAAACACACAAACATTAACTCATTCACATCCTTCAGCATTCAACAGAGAATGGATGTATTTTCTACAGAGATACAGAAATCTAAAAATATATATTGGTATTACTATATGGAGGAAGTATCTTAAAACACAAAAACATATTCTTTAAACTATTTTGAGGGTTTTTGATTTGATTCATAGAAGGTCAATTTGAATCAGAACTTAGATTAAATACTAAAAGCACCTGACAAGTGCTGGTCAAACTTTGAAAATATGATTGTCATCATTTTTTATTTTTTTTTATATTCAGGTCTAATTACAGATTTTTTCCCTCAACCGTTTATAGGTTCTTGCTTTAAATTACACATATATTTTTATCCCTGTACGAGTTACGTACATTTCTTGTATAAATCTATTTTTAATTGCACAGTTTAAGTTTGTTTCATCTCGGGGTATTCTTTAAATCTTTTTTCAGGTTAATATGTATGTATGGGAGGGGGCGTCGGTTTTGCGTTTTAATTTGTAACAAATGTTTCATGTCATGTACGTCTTTGTAAGCTGCTACTGGATGCTTTGAATTTCCCTCGGGATCAATAAAGTATCCATCCATATCATGTAAAATGAGAATAAAACAGAGTTGCATTTCCGGGTCAATCAATGTGAACGTCAACATGAGCAGACGTTGAGAATCTTGACTGAACGATCTAATTGGAGATGAGATTGTCACACGGCAGCAGCTTGCTGACACCGATTGTCTTCGCACATTCGTTCTGCAGAAATAAAAAGCAAACAATGGAGTCAAGGTAACTCAATCTTAACACCTTTATCCTGAAAGTAGTAGTTTATAATAAAATCCTCAGCTTTCTATCTGATAAGTTATATAAGGAGATGAATAGCACTCTCATGTCTGTACAGTGAAAGAAAGTATTCCCATGGCATTAAATTAGCTTAGCTTAGCATAAGAACTGAAAACAGATGGAAACAGCTAGCCTGGCTCTGCTGATACATAACAAAAAGGTCCCAAAGACACTTTGACAGCTCACTACTGAAAGGGAAAAGTCCTTAAGTAAGACTGTTGAAACCTGAAGTGCAAAATGTTTTTGAAGACTTGTTGGCCAGATAAGAATTAACTGGATACAACCAACAAACCGTTTGGCACAAAAAAAAACTATAAAACCAGAGCCCGTTTCTGTTTTATTCAAGTATTATAACAAAAAGCAGATATAAAAAGCAGATATAATTCAGGATTGAGATAGATTTAGAAGCTATCAGGCTGATTTGAATGACTGTGGACAGAGAGATAAGCTAGCTGTTTTCCACTGTGCTAGTCTTAATGCTAAATTAAGCTAGCAAGCAGTTAGTTGGAGCATCATATTTAGGAAACAGACAATGTTGTATTAAATCTTGTCATGTTACTATCAGTACATAAGTGAATGAGTGCATTTAATAAAAATGTAAAGGGTTTAAAAATATTAAGTGAAATCTAGTTTATCAACAAAAAAAAAGCCAATAATAGTATTTAATACAACATCTTTTCAGACTACTGCTTCACAGAGCTAAAACCACTCAGTTTTGCAGATGTCTAGACCACTAATGTATTTATTTAATTGTAAGTGCTTACCATGTAGTTGACAACATTAATGTGATACGGGATCCCACCCATCTCGTCACACTTCTTCATGTTCGTCCTCTCTGGATCTCCAGCCGCCAAAACAGGAGTATGAGGGTCAGCCTACAGAGAAGAGCAGCAGACATTAAAGACTGGATGGCTTCAATCACAGCATTATTTTTTCCATCTGAGCACTTCAGTAGGGTTTACTCACAGGGTCCAATCCTCTCTGGATGGACAGCAGGTCTGACATCCTGTCACTGAACCCTGGAGCAAAGTTTTCTGGGTTGATGGCCACAAAACACTGACCCTGAAAATACAAAGCAGTTTTTTTTTGACCCGATAGAAAACATAGAAAATCCAACAGACAGCTTTTTGTTTAGGTCAAACTTAATGTTTCAGCCACTTTGCAAGAGGAACATGACATATCAACATTATTACACAAGCTGTGTGATTTCTAGCTGGTATTTGCGGCAAATATCCACATCCTGATAATTCAAGATGTGCAAATGCAAAGCAACAAAACTTCTGTCCACATTACAGTAAAACTGATCTTCACTACATTTTAAGTATGCAAGCGAGCAAGTAAGTGAGTTTAGGACTTTAATACATTTTCAAGATGTGTTTTCAGTTGTAGAAAATAAGTGTTTATGAGTAAAAAGTTACAATTAAAATTGTTTTTCATTCAGGGAATTAACAGAAACTATACATCCACTTTTGGGGAAGAGGCAACCACCATGTAAAAGCTACCTTAAAGACACATCTTTAAACATGTTAGTATGAATGTCCTCTTAGAAACACAACATATAAAAATATGTATAGGAAAAAAAAACAATGACCAAAATCATACCAGGTCAGCAACACGGTCTGTTACTTTCCATGTGCGAACGTGTTTGCTATATTTGGCTCCAGCCAAGATGCCACAGAACACTTCCACCATCATCCCCAGACCGTAGCCTTTGTATCCTCCTGAGGGCGACAACACAGACAAACTTCAGCTGCTTTGTAAAGACAGGATGGATGCAACATGTTTACTTCAATATATATAATATATAATCAGTGTCTAACCAGGGAAATAAAAAGGAAACCTTCCAAACTAAGCATCCTCCTACCTTTTTCAAAACTGCTGTCACTTTTATTTTCTCCATTTATTGCAAATAAAATGTTAAGTTGTAGTAAATAAGTAGCTACTTCCTTTTTGGATCAAGCCCTTGAATCCTACATATTGTTACCCACTACTGCTGTTATGTGGAAGAGAAACAAGGACAAAATAAAGGGAATATGGATACCAAAATTGAGAGCACAAATAAGTTAACTGAAAGGAAGCAAGAAGAGCTCTGTAAAAACAAAACAGCTCTGACAAAAGTTCTGGGGAAAAAATATTGAATTTAAGAGTGTTTATTTCCCTTTCTGTAAGTGCTGCATAAACCTCAAGCGGTGTTTACCTGAAACTGTGACATTTCTCCCTGATGATAAACAAATGTTACGATAATTGAAATGCCATGGCACATTATCTAAATGTAAGAAAAATGTCGAAAAAAAGGTAGCCCAACACAAAACATTTTAACTCCAATATGACATCATATACCACACCAGGACCCTCCCTGTGCTGACTTTTATCAGCTGCTGTCTGACCTGTTGCTTCGCTGCCGCCGATGGGCACCAGTCCTCCTCCATTCAGGACTTTCTTTGGGTCAGAGGTCAGCTTCCCCTGAGCATCACAGCCCCAGCCCTCAGGTATAGGGTCCCCACGGCGATCATGGAGCTCCACCTGTACATGAAAGTCGACCTTAACTTCTTGTTGTTTTTCAAACCAGTTAACAAGTGTACACGATAAAAACTAAAAATGTTTTGTTTTTTTAAATTCACAAATTATTACAACTCTTAGTGACCTCTTAAGTGATTTTGTTTCCATGGTGACAGAGATTTTGCGTCTGTTACTGAAATCAGAATTACTGGAAATGGCAAAATCAACCTCTAAGTGCCAAACAAGTGCATGACTTGTGAACATCAGTTTTCACGTGACGACAAACATGGCTCTCAAGAAACACCCAGGGTCCAACTCAATTGGTACAAATCGCGCATGGTGGCATTAAGGAAGTTATCTTGTGAATGTAAGTCATCCCTGATGGCTTATGAGTAGAAACATAATGTTACCTTTCCGAGTGCTACTGCCGATGTGGCCATGTCCAGAACGAAGCTGTCTCCGTCGTTAGCAGGAGCCGCCACACTGATGGGGTTAGTACCCAGAGTGCACTGCAAACAGCACATGCACGTTGTGTGAATCACGCAAGAGAAGTTGTTTATGGCAGAGACAATTTTGTAGAACAAATAATAAATGTACCTCTTTACCACGTGTGGGGACGACCAGAGGGGAAGTGTTGGTGAACGACATGCCCTGTGGTATAAAGTTATCAGAAGAAGAAAGAAAGAAAAGCATTTAGGAAAACAGAACATTCAGTAATGTGAAATGAGTTATTGGTAAATTAAACTTAAAAATCTGAACTGGATATACAAAAAAAAAGTAATATAGTACTACTATTTAAATCAGATGAGTTGCAGATGAACCTTTCACTCACTATCATGTTTTCCTTCAGAGCTTGCGTAGCGTAATATCCAGCGATACCATAATGATTAGAACCTGTGAAAGAAAAGTGACAGACCGTTCATGTCTAAATACTGATGACAATGTCTTTTTCTTTAAGGTGACCACTTTACAAACATGCAAAAATGAAGTTTGTGAAACACATAAGGGCGGCTGTGGCCCTAAAAAAAAATTCAATGTTATAAAATATGCAAGTTAAATATCTTAAAGAAGAAATATGTAAGTCTGACATGTAGCGTTTAAAACGGGTACTGCAGTCCAAATTCAAAACATTGGCGAGAACTCCTTTAAAATGATTTCATGCATTTTGAGATTTTAGTTGTTCTGTTGTATCATACGCTAAAAATTACAGCAAATTTATCAAAATGTTGACAGCAGCAGCAGCGAGAGGTGAACATGTTTTATTCCTCCGTCAAAGTTTAACATATGTTGATGGACATTTAGGTGTTACATCACAGACAGAAAAACAGACAAATGCACACAGGCCTGTATCATACGTCTTTGGCAGATGTTTTAAAGGTTTAAGAACCTGTGCTTCAGTACGAGATTCGGGATTTGAAGAAGATCGTCCTCACCGTGTGCCACAACCCAGCCGATGCCGGCCTCTTTGGCCTTCTTCATGGCCAGATTCATGCAGAAGTTTCCCACCACAGGACCCAGGAGGTTCCTCCCATCCACCAGCGCTGTGGCTGCACTCTCCTTCTCCAACACAGGATCGCCATCTTTGGCACAGATTCCTGATTTGATGTCCTTTACATACATGTCTGTTGAAAAGTAAAGAGACAGTGAGCACAAACAACAACAACAACCATATAAAACTACAGACACAACATCGTCCTGGAAAGGAGTTGAAGGCTAACTGATGAAAGGGAGGGTTGTGATAACATGTGAACACTTTAAATGCTACAGTTTGTCATTAGTCTCACAATGATCTTCAAGGAAATATTGCTGGTTAAAGCTACAGTGAGGAGAACTTAGCTGGTTATGAGAAAGACTGAAATGTATACTGATGCCTCTATGAGTTCTACAAAAGCAGACAACACCATCAGCATAAAGATTATTTCTTTCTTTATTATGATTTTTAAGGTGGGTAGCCATTGCCTCCAGGTATGATCAGATGAACAAGCTGAAGGAAAAACCTTTTTTAAATGTTTTTTTCATCATTACGTTTAGTAAAGTTTGACTGTTAAAAGAAAGCAGAACAAGGTTAAAAAATATATATTGACATGTGTAAAGGACAACATCAGCACAGAGATAAGACAGGGGGCGCCAACATTTCCAACAGGAGCGTGGAAGTAACAAGAGATACATTTTCCGCCTTACAATTATATAACAAAAACATTACACATGCATTTAAACAGCTTCCTTTGCCCAACTCACCCATCCTGTTGAGTCCATGGCTGAAGTGTCCCCTGTGGTCTCCCTCCACCAGCACCTCAGCCAGGCTGCGGGCGTGATGCTGCTGCGTGCCCACAGCCATCATACACCTCTCGATGAAGCGCTGCACCTCCTCCTTCTTGATCAGACATCTGCAGAGAGGAAACATTTGTTATCTGATGACTTCAATTCTTTCAAACAATCTCTCCTTCCACTTTAGGTGCTGAAATATAAGTCAAGTACCGCAGGTTAGTGTAGTCTACAATGTCTATATACTATTGAGGTGTTCTTGCTATGTAAATAATGTTGTTTGCTTAAGCTGTGTGAGTGCCGTTCAGTAACACGTTCAGAGATGAAGACACATATTGTTCAAGCTGGTTAACACATGTTTCATTGTGACAGACATGAAGCATATAATGTTTGTTTAATGCCTCAAAGAGTTTCGAAACAAATTTGACTTCTGGATCTGAAAGCTTCCCCCCCCTACCCCCCCCAAAAAAAAAAAAAAATCTATTAAGTCAACACAGTCATGTTTGGCTGATGTGTCCTTTTCTAAAACAAGAACAGTTGAGTTGTTCTGACTTTTGGCCAAATAGGTGTTCTGACTTTTGGCCCAAATAGGTGTTCTGACTTTTGGCCCAAATAGGTGTTCTGACTTTTGGCCCAAATATGTGTTCTGACTTTTGGCCCAAATATGTGTTCTGACTTTTGGCCTAAATAGCAAAGGTAACGTTAATCTATTGAATTGCTTCCCAAATAAGTCCGACATCTTTTCTGTTTAGACCTAAATTGTCTTTTGTAATAGTATCATAATCACATAGTGTCGCTGTATCTTAAATATGTCTTTCTTATCATAAGATAAGATGTGGGTATGCCCAGAAAGAATCTTTTCTGTGTTTGTTTTTATGGGGGATGATGATGTTGGAGAGATGCTGCACAAAGGTCTGAAAAGGCGTAAGATGTAGAAAGCAAATATATTTGGGACCAGTTTGAGGAGGAAAACATAAAAAAATGTTGTTAAAAATAATGGGTCAAGTAAGGCACAGATATCTCAAACTACTAAAATACAGTCGCAAAGTATTCAATCTCTGCCTGCACTGCTTTGACAGATCAGGCAGCTTGATGCTCATTCAAAGTTTGAAGTCCATCACTGAATCAGTGATTGATAACCTGTAAACACGTAATTGATGTAGGTCATGGTGGTGAGCTCAATATTGAGATGTTAGAACCATGAGAATAAAACGTCACCATCTCTGTCGCAATTTTCAGAGAAGAGCTGTTGGTGAACATAATGACGTGCAGGACATCATGCACCAGTCGATGTTGTTTGTCACTTTCGTATAGTCTTACTTGTGCTGATCTGTTTCTGAGAATGTCTGGTGCTTCCTTTGATGCATCAACAACCCAATATGTTTTACAGTGTACTGACATAATGCAATACAGAAATTGTTCCTTTACCATAAATATAACAATTTCCCACAAGTTTGGAAAGATACTTGTTAAGCTACATCTTCTATTTCTTAACTTACAACATATGACAAAACAAGAAGAACATGTTGTCTCACTCAGCACCAGATGAGAAGTTTCATTACCAACGAGGCAAAGTAAGGATGGTTGTGAACTTGTCACTTCAACAAACAATGACAGAAGTCACATCATCAAATCTATATAACTTCTTATAGAAATACATCAATATTTATTCCTTTGTCTGACAAATACTTTCGAAGAGAACTTTTCCCAGAGGTATTTTATTAAATTGGATTGAATCTATCAGCGTTTTCTAGTCCGTAATACTGAACGCATCTCGTTCTACTTCCTCACCTTCGCCTCTTCTCTCGTTCTTCCCTTGTTTACTTCATTTAGGATTTTTGTTGGTTGGAAAGAGGGAACAAATAACTTGTAAACTCTGGAATTTACCATAATTGTGTACAGATGTGAGCTGTAGGCGAGCTGGCTCTGCCTGCTATATGGTTGAGTCTCAGCTCTGTTCCAATATCACATAGTGTTCTGTACAAACAGCTTAACTGACGCCAGTCAGTGAATGTCACTAGAACAGCTGTGATTGCACAAACGAAGAAATCAATATCAGATCTGTGACTGAGACAACATGCATGTCATGCTCACACATTTTGTCCTAAATCTGTGAGATCTAGTGAGTGAAACATTTGAATTCTTGGACAGATTTGCTCATTTTAGACAACTTGTCAAATTCATGAAATGCTGATGCATTGTCGCTTGTTCATGACAAAAACCACATCAACCTTTAGCTGACATATTCTTGAAATCTGCTCTTCGTCTGATTTAATGAAGATTTTTTTGTATGTAATAACAAGTTGAAACAAACAAGCTCAAAAGGGACACCATGTCCACCCACAGACCACAGACAGTCACCCCCCAACCCCTCCCACCACTCTATCATCTTCAGTTTAAATCCTGTAAAACAAGTTCATCTGTGCGTGTCAACGCATCTTAGCATTTTGATCCATCACAGATAAGCGTTTTCACTTTCTGTAGAAGAGATGTGTAGCTGCAGCTAGCAGTCAGTTAGCATAACTTTGCATAACAACTGGAAACAGGTTCAAATACTTGCATTGTCAATAGATCATGGAATATCCAGCACCAAAATGCTAACTTGGTGCTCAAATACATTTTATTTAAACTCCCAGTTTGTTTAAATCGGTGGTAACACATATAATGCCAGTTATATCACATTGCTATCAAAGATGCCTGTAAGCTAATTTGTTGTTCCCCTGCCTCCCTGCCAGGCTGCAACTTAATACCTCCTGCTTTCATGCCAAACTATCAACTAAGAAAAGGGTGTGATTTCCCAAATGACTTGTGGATTACATAAAGCTATAACACCTTAACCTGGGTTTCGCTAAGCATATCTTTGGCAGATCAAGCATCACTTTGAAACCTCACCAGCATCATGTTGGGACATTAATGGGTTTTGTATATAATTTATGCATTCATAGTTCAAAATGATGTTCCAGAAACCCAAACTTTTGGTGGTCCATTTCAATGTCAAATGCTAATTTTAAACTTATAGACCTTTAACCTATAGCTTTAACCTAACTACTACACTTAAAACCTGATGGTTACATTTTCTGTGCATGGCAGACAAATCAGATAATAGTCATGAATAGAGTAAATCTTCAACGATGGCTTTGTAATTAAAGTGTAAAGGAATGCAGATCAACCTGTACTATGGAGATTTCCCCCCATACAATGGTCATGCTCTCACATTGTTTGTTTGTTGTGAAAAGAATAATGAGTCTATTGCATTTCTAACAGCAGGTAGTTGTCCAGAATCACACATTATTCCCAGTCTAAGCTTTTCAGTGGGACTTCCTTCATTCCTGTTCTGTAATATGAACCATTTAAATCCTCACACATCTCATTAATGAAAAGTGAGAATTAAATGACCAAAGTTCAGTCACGACACTGAATTTGACTTTCAAAATTGACTACATATGGAGCAGAAGCAAGTCATTCATTCACTGCATTTAGCTTTAATACTGTATATTAAAATATGATCAAATATATTGGTGTAAAAGTATAAAAGGGAAACACTATGGGGTTGTACCCGAAGTTCAACATTTTAAAAGTATTTTTTCAGTCAATTGACTCTATTGCCCCGCATCTCCTTTAACTGGAGACCAGGTCAGACTCTTACCTGCTCATATTGACTGTCCCGCTCTTTTCTCCTTCCGCTTGATGGTGTAGTTGCTCTTTGCGCTCAGTGCCGGTGACCTGCCGAAGTGTCTGTGATCCTCTCGGGCAACTTGCTCTTCAAGAAGAGCAATGTTTGGAAACGCCTAGTGTTGAAATCAGCCAGGTATCCTGTGTGTCTGTGGGCTGGCTGCAGGAGGAGACTCTCTAGAGGGGAGGGATCATCACACAGGGCCTGTTCTGGCTTGGTAAAGTTTAGGGACACACATTATGCAAACTCAGCCTTGACTGTAATAATCATATTTGGACTTCAGCTATTGATTACCTTTAGGTTACTGCAGCTTATTAACAAATATTTGTTTGGTCCACTTTCTTGCTCTACTTTTCTTATCTTGGGGTGTACACTGTAACCGCCTAAACATGACCTCCTTAAATCATTGTACAGTTGGCTACACATTTTTCTCTGTCCCCAAAAATCATGCCTCTGTTTATGGTTGTCTTTGCCACATGGTAACATGATGCTTTAGGGATTCAGTGTCACCAGAGGGAGAAAAAAACTCATCTCTGGGAACAAATTACTCATTGCTCCCTCCAGCAGTGCACTTCTGCCTTTAATTTCATGTTCTGTACGTATGTGCTGTTTTGACTTCTTGTGAATGTGGGAGTTTCTTATTATTATTGCCCTAACATGTTCCTTTGTTTCTGAAATTGGCAGCAGGAAAGGTACATAAAACTGGAAACAGAGGGATGTGTGTTCCTTGGTGTTTAACACAAACAGATTTTCTATCTTTATCTTATTTTCTTAATTATGCTGGGTGTCTGCTCTGCACTGCACATGCTGTTGAAGGGGTCAGAGAGGGACAGAAGTGTGCAGACCTGTAGTGGAAGAAGTTCTCAGATCTTATGGCAATACTACACTGTAGTACACTGTGTAACCAGTAGTATTACAGACGAGCTAGCACTGTGTGAGTATGAGCTCCACCTTTAGGAGCTGCAACATTTAAGGGGTGTTAACATTAATGCATCAATAATGTAATGTAGAATTACAGTGCAGTATACTTTTTTTTTTAATTGGTCATTGATGGGTTCATTCGACAGATTAAATATTCTTTAAGTTTAATAAGTATTTCATCCTGGATAGGGGACTTTAGCGTTGTACTTTGCTTTCTACATTGTGTTATTAGTATTTTTACCAATATTTTAAGGAGGGATAGGGGCTGTTACACACTGCTATGCAGGGAGCATACCAGCGCTATTGGGGATTTGGTTCCTTGCTCACGGCCATCTCGGCAGGATATATACTGTATATCGGTTGCTCAGACCAATATGAGGTCACACACATGTTGAAAGTTAGGTAAAAGAATAGTTTTTCCTTTACCACTGATCTGCCAACATTTTCTCCACATGGTTAAGAACACAAGAGTATAAACAAACATAATGAATATGACTTAATAAAGTATTTCACATTTGGCCCTGAAGCAGCTATAAGTGTTTTAAAGAGAATGAGCTGACTCTACGTTTGGCTCAGACGTGATTCTAATCTTGAAATATATGAGAGGAAGATGCTAATGGGATACTTAAGCCTTGTGTTTTTTTCCCATAGACTTCAAAGGGTTGCAATTGGTTAGGGAACAGTGTGCAGGCACACAAATACTGCTTGTAAAAAGTTTCACTATCAACAAAGGAAAGAAAAGTTTGCAGGGACAGTGGAGCATGTTGTGTTTGAATGTAGGCCTGCTTCTGATTATATGTTCACTTGAGTTAAACTTTGGAACAGGGGCAAAAAGTATGAGAACAAAGGGCGTGGAAACCAGTTTAACTATTCCAAACCACATACTTATGATCAGAATAATTCAAATCCCTCAGGAGCTTTTGTTTTTTTCCCAAGGTAGTATTATGAAGCAATGTGTGTTCAACAGTCTGAGAGAAGATTGAGAAATCAACGCCCCATTGCGAATACTTCGTCCATATGGATGGTGGAGCTGTAATCGTCCCTCTCTATTTAAATGTCGGTCAAATGTCACAAGAGACAACTTGCAAAATGATAGTGCCATAAAAATGGATGAGCTTGAACATGAAAAGCAGCTTGAAGTATGTATAGTATATGTTCTGCCCCAAGGGGTTCTGTGTACCCGGGTTGTTGAGCATGAGGATGGTAAGCCTTCACTTGTGTCAGAGTTATCTTGGTTAAAAAATGAAATACATCAGAGGTAGCACTAAACTAAACTGTGTTACATTCATGCATATAAACAAATAATCTACTGTTGTAATATCTGCGTGTCTGAACAGCGACTGTTCAAACGAAGATTAAGACTCCTGCAATTAATGTGTCAGTCAGCATTACATCGTCCCTGTCTCTCATTGGGTGTGTGTGTGTGTATATTATGTCCTCTGTGTACTCAAGTATCAGAAGGTCTGTGTGTGTGCATACATATTACTTTGCAAATTTATCTCTTACTGTGTCAACAGTGTTTTTTGTCCAAGAATGATCATTGAGATTAGAACTGCCGTAAATTCTTCTTTAGATGTTCCTGTGTTCATACGTAGAGATCCAAACCTTGTGTCAATGCAACATTGAGGATGACATTTCCCTTTTTCTTTTTGGTAGGAAATTTCAATATCTAATACGTAGTAGGCCATGAAACCTACACATTAACAGTTTCCCATTGATTTCTTCTCTTTAAACTGCATGGGCTTTCCTCTTGTACCACTGCACCATCTAGTGTGCAATGTGAGCTTTGCAGATACCGTTAGCTGAATCTAATCTAAAATGGGAAAGGCTTAAAATAATAGGAGTATGCTCTGTCCTTCACTGTACTCTGCTCACTCTGGTGCAAAAGATTTGGCAAACATGGCAATTAATTTCAGTCAGTCTTAAAACCAGTTAAAAACTCCTCACCGGTGCTTTAAGATGAAGATAAAAATATAGGTTTCAGGTCACAAAGTAAAGAGTGAGTGTAAAGAGTGTTTGATGAACCTAAATAAACATCAGTAAATGCGTCTTCTCTGCGTATCTTCCTCAGTCCTCTCCAGGCCTCAGCTTTAGCCAACAGCTTCCAGGAAGAGCTGCCATGTTAGCGCCCCCTCCCTGCGCACTGCCGGCTTCTACCCTGTAATTCTCCACGGTGCAGACATCTGTAAGCTCTGCTCTCTGACCACCGGGGGGAAAATAGAAAGTTTGTAGCTGAAGGCTGTGATTTGCGTGTGTATAAATAAAGTTGCGAGCAAAGGAGAGGCTTCTAATATGATGGGAGTCTGGATGGTGGGAGGTCTGCAGGAGCAAGTCTTCAGACAAGAGACGAGGAGGGAGCCTCTGAGGGACATTCAGATTTAGTCTTTGTATGTGTGTGTTTAAAATGCTCAATGCAAGTAAAAACTTTATGTAAGCCAACCCCCTGTCTGTAACTAATGCAAAAAAAAAAAAATTGTGTTCGTTGTTCAACTCTGAAATCATCCAATAGGATTTTGTTTCTATTTCAAGGCTAAGTCTGTCAGTCCTGGAAGGAACAGCAACCACACAGAAACACAGTTGGCAGGCGCTTTTACAGAAGCCCTTTTTTTTAAACCTATAAATGTTCTGTCTGTAGCTCCATGTTCTTCTCCATAATTTAACAAAAATATGAATCCATCGCAGTATTACATCAGATGAAAATATTTTCCTTGTCTGGTGTCTTATTTTATTCGTATTTCTACGGGATTTATCATTCCAAACGTGTGCCTTTAGAAAGCTAAACTTCAGCATAGTAATTTTCCCTCCCAACCTGAATCTGTACTGGCGAGCTTTAAGGTGGTACCAAACATGAAAAAGAGCCTTCATATCTCACTATATGTTGTAATAATGCACATTAAGTAGATTATCATCTTTGTACAACTCACTCTGTCTCTGTACTTCATAAAGTCAACTTTTGCTCCCTTGGTAACACACTGCACATTTCTGTAGAAAATATACAGCAAATAGGTTTATTGTACATACTTTGTTCTGGCTCCATTTTTTCAATCCAAGTGTTGTTTTGATGTACAAATACTTTTAGAGGGAAGAACTGAGACAAATGAGTTATCCTAAACTTCTACATTTATATTGTATTTCATTTGTACTTGGCTCTAGAAGTACTGCTGTCCACTTTGAAATGCACCAAAATGGTAACACAAATTCCTTCTGTGTTTAAACCATCGAGGCCCAATTCTGCTTCTGATCATTAAAAATATCCTTTCATCTGTTTCATCAAAGGGTTAATACAAAACATGCATATCTTTCTACGACATGCAGCATTCAAACTGTGATAAACCTAAAACCTGCGAGCAGATTAGAAATAAGCAGCAGGCCTCCACATTGCTGCTGTCACCTCTGTAGTGGTCTGCCTGGGCAGCCCTGCCTTAGACATAGTCTAAAAAGGATGATCTGTTTATAGTCGGTACAGCAGCAGGCGCACAGCTGGGTTTAAAACAACCGTGCCTTGTCCTTTCCCTCAGATTCGGCCCAGGATCAAACCAACGACACCCTTAATAATCAGGAATGGGTGCAGGTGCAGCAGCAGAGGCGCAGGACCTATTTAAAGGGAATCCCTCATTCAGTGGTGGAGAGGGGAAAGGCCTGAAAATGTTCAGAAGATTTATATGTTGAAAAAATTAAGACTGGAGTGTTTTTCAATGAAACACTGTATCTGGTTTATTAAGCTCACTCACAAGATGTCAGTAATACGATTATGTAACACAATAAAATACTTAAAAAAAAAACATGAATAATGATAAAACATAGATGTATATGAAAACAGAAATATGATCTAAAACCTGTGGAAGGAACAGAATAAGTGACTATTAATGAGAGGTGAAGGTTGATGTCCTTTGTCAAGTGGCTTTTCATCATCCTAACATTCAGACTTTCACTTCTTTTCTCCTCTCTCCTCCGTCTAACCTGAACCAGAGATCATTACAGCTGTCTTAAGATTTTCCTTTCAACATAAATACAACAATAAATACGTCAGAAATGACCCCGAGTATAGCTCTCAGCCTGGATTCAGCTCCTATAGTCTTTCTGTTCCATACTCGTCTTTTTTTTTTTTTTTTTTTTAGGCTCCTCAGTCTTTGACTTCACATTTAAACTGACCGTGTCTGGGAGACTTACTGGTTATAATACTGATGGTACCATTAGAGATGCACAAATACTAAAAGCCATACACTCATGATCCCCTAAAAGAAGTATGTTTTATATTTTGTGTTAGCTCCAATGTTCTTGTCAAATGACCTGTTTTATTCTTTAATTGGCCGAATATGTGATGCTAACATTTAAATATGTGCACCTCAGAGATGACTTTCTTAAACGCTTTGCTTAAACTAGAAGACATTTAAAGGAGTTTTTTTTTTAAAGTCAGCTTTCATCTGCTGAATCCAATCAAAATCACTCTCCTTATTAGTGTGAATGTGTTGTCTTTGAGACTATTTTTTTTCTTCTCCATCTGCATCTACCAGCTGAACAGTTTCATGAAGTTTTGGAATCCGTCCTCTCCTAAGAAGTCGAAGGAGCCCTGGGACGTTCCCAGGTGGACGAGCAGGAGGACGAGCAGGACGACGGCCAGAAGTGGAATCAGCAGGTTCCAGCCGGCTGCCAGGATGTTGTACCACTTGGCTTTGTCCGAACACTCCTGGGCCAGAAGCAGATTTCCCTGAGTCTTCTGGTCCCTGGCCTTCAAAGACACAAAGACACACACAGACATTCACATTATTATCTACAAACATTTAAGCCGATATTTACTAAAGCATAAATAAAGACAGCGGGAAAAAATCCTTGTTTAACCCTAACGCCAGCTCTGTATGTATGAGCCAATGTGCTGAGTTAGTGTCTACACCCAGTTACACTTTAAATGGTGAAGGTGGGAGGGCAAACAAAGGCTTATTATAATGTTTGACAGGGGGTTGTTTAAAACATGTTCTCTAATCATCATATACTGCCCACTTGTTCCCCTTAGTGTGCAGACTCAAGGTTGTGGAAGGGAGGAGTGATGTTAAATCCTTGAGCAACTCCTATCTGTATACTTTGGAACAGCCCAGGCTGAGTCTTTTCCTCGCCCTCTCTAATTTCCCATGAGCACTTGCCCATTAGGAGGATGCCAATTATGCCTTTTTTAAACTCCTCAGACGAGCATCCAGTGGCTGCCTTTAATTTGACTTCTGAGCCAATACTAGGTCTGTGATTCAGAGTTTTACCCAATGCAGACACATGAAAGATAAAAAAAAAAAAAAAAAAGATGTATCCACGCCCTTTTAGTGGTGAGGTTTTTTTTGTCCAGGTAGTAGCACAGCTTGTCCAGTCCAGCTCTGTACAAGGCATTTTGAGTCGTCTTAACATGAGAAAAGGTTTTGTTTTGGTTTGCGTTCCTGTTTTCTACACAGCCCCATTCCTGCGGTGAAGGGCGCACCAACTTTCTCCTGTGTTTGTGCCATCCTACTAGGGAGAATAACAAGTGCTATGATGATTTGAATGTATGGCTTTTCATTTTAGAACAGAAATCTTCCTTGCTTGATACACGAGATACATTTTTGAAGGGCAGCAACCGAAATCTGGCAAAGCTAAATACTCTGATCTCACAGCATGGCCTTGTTGGTCTTTTAGACCAACCCTAACCCTAACCCAATGTGGCATATGCCACAACATGCCCAATGTTTCAGAGCTTTCTTTGTCAGCTGGGCCCTTCTTGTGTATTTCTGTCAGAATTAGACAAATTATTTAAATCTTCATAGTGTTGCTGTTTACAGTTTAGTTTGCACATTACTTGTACTAATAAAATGTAACGCTTTACTGCACATTGATCATTTCTAAATTGCTCTCTGTTATGACCAAGTATTCTCCAGTGTTTCTACCTCTGCCGTGTGCTAAAATAATAACTTATTATTAGTAAATGTAACAGATTTGTAGTTGTAAAAAATGAGAAAACGCCTAAAACAGATTTGAAAAGATGACGCTGTAGAAGAGAGACCGACTCAGCCATTGCTTGGGCTTCTTTTACCAGAATAAACTCTTCATGTTTTTTGGACACTTGTTTGTACCACTTTAATGAAACATAGAACATCAAAGAAGTTGATTAAAGAAAAAAAAAGTGCAAGTTCTGACCTTAATGGAGTAGATGAGTGCCATGAACCCCAGGCAGCAGAAGTTAACGTACAAAGTGTTGCACAGCGACCAGACTAGATAGTCCTTGGGAGGGTTCTTGCCGGTGTTGCCCATGTTAACGACAGTGGATCCAGCTGGCTTACGGGCAGACTTACAGTTGGTGAGCGGGGTGCAGTCTGAGGGGAAGTTGTACGAATGGTTATCCATGGTTAGCGTTTGGACAGGTAGATGTTGTTGTCTTCTTGCGAGCCTTCCAGATACCAATGTGTCTGTGGAGAGTAGTGCCCCCCCCTTGAGTGAGAGGCTTATAAAGGCCCATGGAAAGGGAGGTGACCGGGACAGGACACAAGGGCAGGGTCCTTTAATATACAGCATGGTCTGTCATTATGTGGTCAGGCCTGAGAGAGACTGAAATAGAGATGCAGAGAGGCAGAAAGCTGCATGAGAGAGAAGGCAGGGAAAGAGACAGCAAACGATGCATGGGAGCAGTGCTGTATCTAGCAGAAAAACACCCATCACTTCAGGTTTCTCAGAGGTTGTACTGGTGTGATTCAGGTGGGTGTGGTGGGCGGTGGAGGCAGGGCTGTGATGAGCAAAATCCCTTGAAGTGATGGGGAGGAGGAGTTCATCTGAAGCGCTGTCTGCCAGAGGCCTCCAGGGACAAGTCTGTGAAGGGGAGAACTGAGTGGGTACAAAAAGGTCATGTTTAATCACACATTTGGAAAAATTGTTGGAAAGTTCCCTTTGGATTTTTGATCTCAAAGTTACAAGACCTGGAATAAAAATTTAGTCCAGAAACCATCTAAACTGAAAATGTATTTAATTCAAACAAAAGCTGGACGTTTCAGATGTTTTTAAAGGAAAAGGCCAAACATCTTCTTTTTCAAGCTTCTGCTTATTACCTGCCTGTCATTACTTTATAGTTTATGCAAAAATAAACAGATTTTGCTGCTTTAACAATACAGGTCATTTTTAGCCTACAACTGTATCTATTAAAAAAAAAAATTATATTGATGACAGAGATGATTAATATTTTATGATGGAAAAGGTTAGTTGTAAGAAAAGATGTTTCATTGAGGATGGCTTTTTTTAGAATATGATTTTAGCAATTATTAGCAAAATGAATGCTCTAAGTCAAGTCAGACCTTTTGGCCACTGCAGAGATTAGATGTTTTTATTTCTTATGGATTTCTCCAATCAGTGCATTCACAGAAATATTGTTATAGATTTCAAAATGTTTTTCTTGGTGATGTTTGACGTCGTTTCTGAGATTTGGTGTCAAGAGGGTCTAATGAGATTAATCTCACAGGTGTAGCTGTACACAAAAAACAGGAAAAAAAACCCATATTAAGTTTTTGAACAATTTTTAAGGGGAATTTGTACAGTTGGAGAGGTTTACATGTTGACATTTGGAACAACACTGCCCTCTGCTGGCACGTCTGCAGCATAGGGTGCTAAGCATCCAAAGTAATCTTACTGGCCGAGCTGTTATTCTCAATTGGAACAAACGTAAATACTTAACTCATGCAGACTGTAACAGCTGCTGAATGTTAGGATATCTAATGTTGAAAAAGTAAAACTATATGCAACGTTGCGGCTATAATGTAGGCTACAAGTCATGGAAACTTACTTTTGAGACAATGCCAAGCAACAGTTTATCACGGAAAATTGTTTATTTTGTTGCTTCAGTGAGTTAAAACTTTTAAAAGTCCATGTATTTAGTAATCTAAAATAGCGCTGCTGCAGCGATTATAAAACGTACCTACTATGTCAAAGAATTACATTAAATAGCCTATTGTCGATAACTTTTGATACGCGACTGAGAGCATTGTATTTTTAAAAGGTGAACGCTTTCTCTACAAAGTAACTTCTCTGGGACCAACAAAGAAACATTTTCTCGCGATATAAAGCACACAGGAAATAGTTGGGGATTTAAAAATAAAACACTTAGCAGAGGATGGTTTCGATCCATCGACCTCTGGGTTATGGGCCCAGCACGCTTCCGCTGCGCCACTCTGCTACGGAAAATATATCGTGTTAATTGTTGTTTATACAATTGTTCAATAATTATACAACAATTTATACAATATGTTCTCGTGTTTCTCATTTTATTGATGTCTTATTTTGATATTAAATAAATTATCGCTCTTCCGCTTTCTAAAACACATTTAAGCTATCTAAGGCTGGAGGCGATGTCAACATCCATGTTTTTCCGAAACAAAAGCGTCAACTTTAATGCAGAGTCTCTGATGATAACAATATTTAGACGAACACAATGTTTTACCTTCACGATTAATAGGCCGACAATCAGTAGAAATGGGTCAAATTAAAATGACCTTTACCACTGCATAAGAGAAAGTTGGAAGCTTTTCTCTCAATCGGAAAGTTGAATAGGTAATTTGCGAGGCAACTTTCTAAATCAATCACAATAAAAATCTGATATTTAGGCCTAATTAACATTTTAAACCTAAACTTTGCAATTCAGTGTTAGTCTAAAATTAAAGTAGCCTACACCAAAAAGGAAAAGTATTCCTTGTTGTCATGAAAAGTCAGCCCCAATCTAAAATTAACCTCCTTTCTCACAACATAGGCTATGTTGTATTTCATTAACTTCCGGCCAGAAAACAACTGCGTCACATTCATTAACGAGTGTCTGGACTCCATGGGGGGGATTTATTCTCTTTCCATTAGATAGAGTACCTCTACTGTCAAATTAGCCTACATAAACTGCAAATGATAGGAATGGAAAAATATGAATTTAATTTTAAAATTCACACTGTTTTATTCTTTATTGTGCCCTATGCTTTTTAAACAGAGCTTTTGAAAATATTTTGTCATTCTTATTCTTGACAGATGTTCTTTACAGATAAAGAAACAATGCCTTGCTGCCGATGCATTTCATATTTTGTCAGGACAAATTAAGAACCATTGGATAAAAGTGAAAAATAAACTATCACATGAATTACAAATATTATTATCATGAAATAATGTGCCATTTCTTTCCTCAAGAAAGTCCACCAAAAGGATTTCATTGAGCAAGTACACAACAGTTTGAACCCACTGGTCGATTATACATCTTAAACAGGTCCCAGGTTTGAAAAAAAAAAAAGATGAATCCCATTTTAATGGAATAATACCGTAATACTAAACTTAACACTTCAGCTGGAAACCAACAACTTTCTATTAAGTGCTTTATGTGTATACTTTGGCATGCGTTGAATTAAAACACAACTTGCAAGTGATTGGAAACCTTCTATATCTGACAAATGATGAAACCATTCAGGAAGCATTCATGTGTTACACTCCAGACACCGTTTTCTAACAGCATGGTGCAGCCGGCGTCCTGGATAGATCTGTCTGGCTGTCCTGCTCCCCACTTGGTAAAGCTCAGAAGTCGGTTTTTCATATCAGCCCTAAAATTCCCCTCTGCTTTTTTATTGTTGACACCGATCCAGGCCATTTTGTAAACATCCCCAAAGAACTGAGTGATCATGTTGTTCTCCTCCTCGTTCTGAGGCAAAGCCAGCTCTAAGCCTCGCTGGGAGCAGAACTTGACGGCTTCGGAGAAGGAGTCTCTCTGTTTGTTGGACACAAAGTACTTCTGACCAACTCTCCGGACGAAGTCGTAGTTTATAGCTGAAAAGGAGAGGAAATGCAGAAAACCACAAATCGATGAGCAAACACTTTTTAAATAAACTGGTTATTAAATTGTAAATAGCCCTGTGCGACTGAAATACAAGCAAATGCAACAAATTTACCAAACTGAGTCAAATGTGTGAACAAAATG
The DNA here is from genome assembly GCF_963584025.1 of Labrus mixtus. Taxonomy (NCBI): domain Eukaryota; kingdom Metazoa; phylum Chordata; class Actinopteri; order Labriformes; family Labridae; genus Labrus; species Labrus mixtus. The sequence continues at coordinate 12,224,776 of NC_083615.1, forward strand.
ACAATGAAGTTTAAGATGATGTCAGTTTTGATATTTAAATATGTTGGCTTTGAACAGAGCATGATTATCATTCTTGTATTAGTTTATCATGATACTTACTCAACTCTAACTCAACAACACTCTTCTCTAAGGCTTTGAGGTCCGGGCAGCTGGAATCAACGATATCTGGATGAAACAGAAAGAAGTTTAATCACCAAACTTTGTCCATTGTTTAATATTTTATCTTATGCCAACAAGGTCCTTGATAATATTAATGATATAAAACTGGGGGGTCCCGGTAGCTTAGTGGTTGGTACGCACGCCCCATGTACGGAGGCTGTAGTCAACCAAGTTGGTGGCCTGGGAATTGAATCCGACCTGTGGCTCTCTTCCTGCATATCATTTCCTACTCTTTCTCTCCCCCCAATTTCTGACTCTATGCACTGTCCTATCTCTAATTGAATTGAATGGAAACAATTAAACTTAATAACTTGCTTAAAATCATGTATAGGCTACTCCTCCTTCCCCAATATATATATACATATATATATATAAAATATATGAATATGCAATTATTATTGATTATACAAGTTAAACAATACAAGATGTGTCCAACTCCCCAGCAAATTCATACTAGAAAGAGTGCAACAGGTTTCATTTTTCCCATATTATTACATAGGCTGACAATTGTAATCTCGCTGCAGCCTGTTTGATTTTGCATTGTTTATTGCATTTGCAGTGCATTTTCTATTAATGCAGTTGTTTTGTCTTTTTGCAGTATGTTCTTTTATAAGAAGTATGTATCTGTTGTTGCATTTCTTTATGTGTTTTTGAATTTGCATTGTTTCTGGACTTCATCTGTTTCTCTGAATGGAAATCATTTCGACAATATAAACCATGATAATATATAATAAATCATGGTAAAATCAGACTGAACTATAACTACTTTAGCTTGGATGTCACAAAATAATAGTCATGTGTCTTTAACTAAGATTAGGGGGAAAGCAAAGACAAAGTTCATCCTTTTAAAATGAGCGTTTATCTTCCTGTGTCTGCCCATTGTCTAACAACTATACCATAGCTGATATTTCACTGTTCAGTATAATGAAGAACAGAAATGTGCTCAAATTTAACTTGAAAACTTGAAATACCTTACCTTGTGAACATATCCCACTCAATCCAGGTCTTCCAGGCTCCCCAGGCAGTCCACTGTATCCTTTGTCCCCTGAAGAGGAGAGAAATTGACAGTAAACAAGACATTATCAAATGTCCACTCTTCTTAGCAGACACACACAAATAAACAAAAAAATATAGAAGTTAGGTCTAGGTTGAGTTTAGGTCAAAGTTTGATTTTGAGAAGTTGGAGGTAGGTTCAAGTGTGAGAATTCAACAAACAGTCGGTCCGACATTTAAGTTCAAGAATTCAGACAAAAAATGTCTCAAGTTTGGTTAGGAATAATATATTGAGAAAATATATTGTTGTGAAGTTAATAATCTAAAAAATACCTTTTAACCCCTTTAATCCAGGTAAACCAGGTGAACCAGTTCTCCCATCAACTCCTGGAAGACCTGGGTCACCTTTGGGTCCAGGACAACCTTGAAGTTGACTGAGGCAAACAGGAGCCATCAAGCAGACGATGTAGGATAATAGACACAGCCTCATCTCCTCAATGAAGATGTAAACTATCTAAAATGTAGATTAGCATTTCCAGTGGCATCAGAGATATCTGGACTATGGACTCGAAGGTGTTCATTTACAGATTCACAAGGACAATAATAATGCAGTCTGAATGGATGTGCAAGTTTGCAGAAATAACTGTACTTCAAGATCAAGGCAAACAGGATGAGCAGAAAAGTTATTGCCATAAATACTTCTTTATCTTTGATGCATCTCACAGCATTAAACCAAAATTCTTCGTCTGTAAAGCACTGCAAAAAACCTACAAAAAATTAAATCCTGTGCAAACAAAGGTAAGGAAATAAAACCAACAACTCACCGTATTAACAAAGGATCTGCTCGGAGTACTTCTTCTTGTAATCCTGACTGAGAAAACTGACTGAGACATTAGCTTAACATCATGAAAAAGGAATTTTGCTCCACAGTAAACAACAGATGTAATGTATCTTTTGGGATTTGGAGAAGAAGATCACATGAGTTCAAAACCACCCTTCCTTTCCTTTCCTTTTTACCAGCGATCACAGGGATTATAGAGAAAACAAATCTATGTTTAAATATGCCAAATGTATCTATCTATCCATCTATCTATCTATCTATCTATCCATCTATCTATCTATCTATCTATCTATCTACCAACCATCTATCCATCTATCTATCTATCTATCTATCCATCTATCTATCTAGCTATCTATCCATCTATCTATCTATCTATCTATCTATCTATCTATCTATCTATCTATCTACCAACCATCTATCCATCCAAATCAATCAAGTTTGTTTTATACAAAGAAGACATTTTAATGTGTGGTAAAGATATTTGGGTTTTCACTATGATCTGCCATTGCTGGTTGAAGACGAGGGGAGGGTGTTGGCCCTTCGATGATCTTCTACTCTATGCTATGTATCCCAAAGGAGATTTGGCATCTGTTGTTTATTCTGGACTGAAATTCCTTTTTCCTGAGTCTAACATAATATTTCAAGTGAGTTTACTTATGAAGATGTGAAGCAGAAGCACAACCAACAGAGCCGTCTCCCTTCATACAGTAAGTCCGCTCTGCTTACTTTACCCATCATTTCATGTTTTTAATTTGTTTTTAAGTGGTTGTATGATATGCTGATTGTCTGTTTAGTGCTGTGAAATACATTCAAGTTGAAGGAGTAATAAAACAAATGTATTTATGTATATTCTGCACCCATACATATACTGTATATCTGTGTAAATGGAATTTACTTTTAATTGACAACAAGCTACTAGAGAACTACTGGAGCCATGCACATTTTTTTCTTCCTCTCCTGATGTAAAAAGACACATGTGATATTATTTTTCCAGTTGTGTTCTGCAGTTCTGCATTATGGAGATGTGGCTGTTTCGTTTCTGTGTTGTTTTCTGCACTATCTGCTGGATGGCTCCTATTGGTTTCAGTCAACTTCAACGTCCCAAAGGTAATAGAGGACCTTCTGGGTTACCAGGTCTTCCCGGTAGAGATGGTGTAACTGGATATACTGGTAAACCAGGCCCTCGAGGTTGGTATAATGAATTCATGGGTTAGGGTTCGTTTTGTAGCCAGAATGAAAAAATCTGCAAAATTCTTCATCCTCCCATGTTACTTTCCTAAAATCTTTCTTCACTTTGCTCTTTGAATCTGCTGAGGTGACATGACAATTGTTATAGATTTGTTTATTGTCTGTTTCATTCCGCTTGAGGGGATTCTGGAGAAAAAGGGTCGACAGGAGTTCCTGGATTTCCTGGACCTCGAACGTTGTGTACACAAGGTAATACTGAATGGAGTTTGTTGAAGATCCCATTTAACATTTATTTCACCTTTCATGTTGTCCGTCTGTGAAACTTATTTGGTAGCTGTGCATGATTTGCAGCTAAAATCCTATATATATTTATATTATACTGGCATCTGTAAAAACACAAAACATTACAGCCTCTGCCTGAAGAGGTTCGTTTTAGTTACTGATTCTTTAAGGCCGCAGTCCTCACATTCATATTTTCTTCTGATTGGCCAGCTCTGTGGAAGGCTTCTGAGGGAATAATGCTGCAGGGCTACAGGGCTACTCCTCAGAGCTGGGAGAAGAGCCTAAAGTGGTTTCCTGAGCTTACGTAGAGGCTTGAAACCATCTCGTGACATTCTTTGTTTCATATCAGAGAACTATGGCTTCATTTACAGAACAATCTGCAGACTTTTCCTGGGATTAATCAAACATACCTTTTCTCATGATCTGAAGATTTACTTTTTTTTAGAAAAACGGCAAAAAACATCCTGACTATTTTCACAAGGCAGCAATTTTCCTCTTGTTGTAACGTTATGTGAATTTGCAGACACGGACACCAATATTACATCACTGTGGAATCAATATGAATGTCTTAGAGCGTAATGAGTGGAGCTTCTTGACGTCGCTGTTGCAGAATTGCACTCTTTATATGTGGCTACTACGTTTTTGAAGGAGTGACTGAGTGCTAATGTTATTTTTGATAGGAATGTGTTATATGATACAATTAGAAAGATTTAAAGTCCTAGCTAAAGTTTATATTAGTAGTTATTGGATGTTTTCATACATGTTGTTTACCTTTAAATATATGGCTCTATCCTCAAGGCGGTCGCCAAATTGGGGCTACTGTCTTAAACTAACTTTTGGTCAACCTATAACAGCCAGTCAACCCCAATACAGTTTGTGCCGATAAAGAAATGAGCTATTCAGACCAAATTTTTGTATTTATGCAGGCTGTAAACATTTTTATTTCTGCTGTAAAATTGGCAATTTTGAATGGGTGTGTATGTGACATCCGGGGCCTTTGCAGCCAGCCCCAAGTGGACACATGTGGAATTGCAGGTTTTTGTACGTGTCTTCTTCGCTTGCCTGGAACAAAGCAGTATGACATCAAAGCATAATTTTAACTTCCCAACTTAAGCATGACTGCAAAGGAAAATGGCCACCATCTTAATACAAAGTCACAAAGTATGTTGCTTTAACTTGCTCTGTTTGCTCCAGATGACACTGATTCCAGTTGCCCGGACTCCGAAGCCTTAAAAGCGAGAGTTGCTAAGTTACAACTGGGTAAGTTTTACCATGATATTCTCTTGTAATCAAAGACCACCGTTACTTTTTTCTTTTGCTTGTTAATTTCCTGCATTATTTGTAATCCTTTCAGCTATAAACTACGACTTTGTCCGGAGAGTTGGTCAGAAGTACTTTGTGTCCAACAAACAGAGAGACTCCTTCTCCGAAGCCGTCAAGTTCTGCTCCCAGCGAGGCTTAGAGCTGGCATTGCCTCAGAACGAGGAGGAGAACAACATGATCACTCAGTTCTTTGGGGACAATTACAATATTGCCTGGATCGGTGTCAACAATAAAAAAGGGAATTTTGGGGCTGATATGAAAAACCGACCTCTGATCTTTACCAAATGGGGAGCAGGACAGCCAGACAGATCTATCCAGGACACCAGCTGCACCATGCTGTTAGAAAACGGTGTCTGGAGTGTAACACGGGAATCCTTCCTCAATAATTACATCATTTGTCAGATATAGAGTCCCAAACCCTTGTCCCACTGTAATGTGAGGCACAACAAATGTTTCCATATAAAGTACCTGATGTAGGGGGACTTAGTCATTTTTTAAAAGGGTATAAATATGGTATTGAGTTCACTGTGCATGACAAGGGTAGAAATGATTTCTAAACCAGTTACAGAACTACGTCCCATTACAATCACAGTCTGCTGCTGATGGTGCTGCCGGGGGCGTCGCTCCGATTCTGGGCGGATTCTGGGCCCCATGAAAATATACCACAGCAAACCCTGCACAATCATTATAACCACATCTCCATTACGCACACCCATTCAAGTTTTGAATACCCATATTGTTGTGTAACATTCTGAAGATTTGAGTTAAATAATCACTAGATAGAAAGAAAGCATATTTCCTCAGTAACATCTCATATATTTAACAAACATTCAAAAAAGTCATGTATGTGGGAGATGTAGAGAAGTACTCATACTCTTATTATGTTGCAATAAAATACAATTATTAACTGCTTTACACTCGATGCATAACTTGTCTGTAACTCACTCACAAATGTTATCTTTACAATAATTTCAATAAATGAAACCATGTAATGAAGCCATCCTTGCAGCAGTTGGACCATTTTTTAAGCACCTTAAAGGAAATTGCAAGATTTTTTTTAGTTACAAAATTTATATTTTTAACCCCTTTGTGAGAAACACAATTAATGTCTGGCACAATGTACAGTCATTTCTTGGTGAATCTACTTTGTTTTCTGGCTTTTCACCAATATGGGGGAATGATAACTTCTCTCCTGGCAAAAAAAGACCAATGCTTTAAAATGTGGGCAACAAAGGGCATCTAAAAAAGTTATGGGTCTATATAAGGAAGGCAAACTAACTCCATTTGAAGAACTTAGAGTTGAATATGACATACCTCGGACACAGTTTTTTAAATATTTACTGTTAAGGAGCTTTGTTTATGCACAGACGCACTCCTATATACAACCCCCTTTGTCCTATTAGAAAACTTAGCAGTGAATAATTGTACTGGCAAGGGTCAGATATCCTTACTCTATAACATACTGGTGAAAAATCATAAAGACTCTACTGAGCATAAGAAAACTCAATGGGCAAATGACTTACAAAAAGATATCTCGGAGGAGGACTGGAGGGAATTGTGTTCGAAAGCTCAACTCCTAACAATAAATACCCATCTCAGACTGATTCAATATAATTGGATTCAATATAATATATTACTCCGGATAGACTGAATAAGATGAATCCAAATATTCCTGTTATCTGTGTTAAATGCAATGTCGAAAAGGGCACCTTATTTCACTGTCTGTGGGACTGTCCTGAGATGCGAAAGTTCTGGAATGAAGTTATAAAATGCATTTCTCAGATGACCTTGAATCCAGTACCCGACTGCCCTACACTTTGTATTCTTAATTTGTATCCGAAGGACTGTATGCAGCAAAGAGAAGAAAATTACTGACTTGTGTTTGACGTGCTGGAAAGACGTCAAGAGCCCTTCGGCTGGTCGCTGGTTGAAAGAACTATCAGCATGCCTTGTCCTTGAAAAGTTAACATACACAATGAAAAAGAAATCAGCCAAATTCAAAGAGATCTGGAATCCCTTCCTTGCATTCTTAAAGGAATGTGAAATTGAAGAAACTCTGGCAACTTTAAGGTGATATGTCCCTAACTGTCCATACCATGTGATGCTAAGCTGTGTATGATTACATAATGTCGTTACCCAGTTTTGCGTTTTGTTTTGTCTTTAGGTCTGTCTTTTCTTTTCTTTAACTATCTATTTTTCCTTTGGGGTGGGGGGAGTGGATTTTCTTTTTCTTTTTTTTTATATAGTTTGACTGTAATATGCTTTGTTAAATGTATTAAAATGTATTTTTTGTAAAATGTAAAAAACTCAATAAATACATGTCAAAAAGAAAAAAAAAAAAGAAATGTATATTTTACTCCAAAATCAATATTTCACTTTTTAAATTGTTTAAACGTGTCAAATCAAGCATTCAGATTACACTGCAATGAGAAAGACATATATCCTCTTCTATTGGCAATCTTTTACAGTTTATATATTTTCTAAGTCTTTTAATTATACAGTCTAATAGCATTTTAAAAAATAATAATCTAAAACTCAATCAGATTCAGCCAAACTTTAAGCTATGACCTTTAAAAACAATTACAATTTCTATGACCATGTTGATGGGTTTGGGGGTAATAAGGGATCTTTATACTCTCCTACAGATTTCACGTAACATAAAAAAAATCATAGAAAAAATGTAAATAGGTAGGCTATATGAAAGTGCTTTCATAATAATTAAATAAAAGCTACATTTATGAAAATAAATTAAAATAATATGTGAGAATACAGAAAATATAATAATAATATAATATAAAGAAAACCATTTTAACTTCTGCATGAACATGCTCATCCAGCTAAGATTTTTTTACCCAGCAGGAGACACACGGCCTGATTTCCGGCTGAGCCGGGAGGCCCTGGAAGTGCTGTGGGGCCTTCTCCACCAGGGTCGGAGACACGGATGGGGTGCCCAAATTGAGACCCTGGTGTTCCTCTTCTGGCTGGCAAGTGGAACTTCATACAGGGTGGTCTCCAGAGCATTCGGGATTCCTCGTTGTCCATCGCATTGTCCACCGGATGACTGAGGAGGTGGTGGCCATTCGCCACCAGGTCATCCACTTCCCCACGACCCCCGAAGACCTGGAAGCAGTGTCCCGTGGTTTTGAAGGGCTGGCAAGACACAGAGCATTCAGAGGAGCAGCTGGAGCTATCGACGGCTGCCATGTCCGCATCAAGCCACCGGGCGGCCCTGATGGTCAGTGCTACAGGAACAGAAAACTGTTCCCATCTATCATCTTGCAGGCTGTTTGTGACCATCAGGGCCGCTTCATTGACACCTTTGTGGGCTGGCCTGGATCTGTGCACGACGCAAGAGTGCTCCGCCACAGCCCACTCTACAGGCGGGCACTCTACCCTCCTCCAGGGCAATTCATCCTGGCAGACACAGTTTTTTAAATATTTACTGTTAAGGAGCTTTGTTTATGCACAGACGCACTCCTATATACAACCCCCTTTGTCCTATTAGAAAACTTAGCAGTGAATAATTGTACTGGCAAGGGTCAGATATCCTTACTCTATAACATACTGGTGAAAAATCATAAAGACTCTACTGAGCATAAGAAAACTCAATGGTATGAACCCTTGCCTCCAACACCCTCTTCCCCTCATCACTCCATACAAGCGGCCAGTGTGAGGTGTGGGAGCCCAGAGCTTCAATCGCCATCATTCCAGGGCACGCTCCATTATAGAGTGTGCTATTGGAATGATGAAGACCAGGTTCCGTGCCATCTTCCTGCAAGCGCTGGAGGTGCACCACACCTTTGTACCACATGTAAGTAATCACTCAATAGGATGTTTTACAATGCTGAAGAATAGTAAATAAAAAAGGAGGATTTATTTTTCTCAGGAGGCATAATCTTTTTTTTAATCATTTTACTATTTCAGGTCATAACAGCATGTGCCATCCTCCACAACATCTGCCTTGGGGCTGGTGACAGTGTGGCCCCAGAGGATGAGCCTGAGGAGGATCCCCCTAAGGGGGAGGATGGTTTGGAGGCAGTCAGTGGTGCTCCCTGGCGGGACCTGCTCTCTGCAAAGGTGTCTGTAAGGCCGTAGCCTCGAGAAAAAACCTTTAGCCTATATGTGCGGGTATTTGAAGATAAACCGAGGTAACCAGTTGTTGTAGGAGCAGCCAAACTAAAATGTGACCAAAATGCTGACATCATAAACGAATACCTAATGGATTTCATAAAATGCCACTGTTCAGGTGGCGCCCACTATAAAGCAGGGCATAGGTGGTTAGGTGTTAATTTTGCTTTAGTGAGATCGAATCCAGCTCGGCGCGATCATGAACATGGATTATATTTTCTTTATTTTGTATTTTTCTTAGGTGGCTGGGATGTAGTGCTCACTTATACAACCATATTTACCGCAGTAAATATGAGTTGCGACTTGGAATCAGTTAAATTATAACCTTAATCATTCAGGCATTCGCCAGGTCAGCTACGTTTCCGCTCGGTGATTGTACCTACACTCTCTCTCTCTGTGTATAATAAAAACATTATAGTCATCCAATTTCTTCTGAAAGCTCTGGATCTGTAGTTCCCTTTTTTCTCTAATATAAGTTCCAAAAAACAAAATTCGACTGCAAGAGTTCAACAATCTTGCCTAAAGTGCAACTGCCTGACAATTCTATTGAGAGATGAGTTTAAAGTTGAGTACTTATCTCTTGCATAAGCTGTGTACAACCATTTAATGTATGTACTCAATGTGGAAACTGAAAAGTATTGTATAGCAACGTCTCAGGACTTACCTCTGAACAACTGTCACTGCAGTAGGCACGACAAGAAGCTAACCAAATCAGATCCGTTTAACATATTACTGAGGAAGCTCAACTGTTTTTAATTCAATGTTTGGGAATACTTTTTCCATAAGGATGTTTACTGTTTGAAATGTGATGAGCGTTTCCTGTTCATCTTCTAAAACAGCATACTGAATCCAAACTTGAAAGGGTGTTTATTTCTCCCCAATGCCTCTGAAGGAATATTCAACGTAACATTTAGATTTCACTTGGGTCCCATCCATGAACAGTGTTGTTGTCTTCTTCCATATGGTCTTATTTTAGCTCAGAACATTGGCAGACGTTGGCTGAGTGGCGGACTGGCTTCCAATGAGAAAATGTGAGGATGAATAGCTCCTTCACTGAGCCAGGGTTCCCGCTATGACTGATTCCCCAAACACTCAGCACACAACAGGTGGGAACAGTTGGACTTCATCAGACGTGTTTATGTTATGAGGTTATTAAGTATGTTTTGGTTGCCAGGGATTTACTGTTTCTATGTTTGTTGCTATGAATCAGTGGGTCACGCTGACGGTCGAAATATGGCTGTGACCGGGGTTGTCCATTTCAGCGATGGCCTCTTTCACTGCTGTGAGACTCTGCTGCTCCAGTTGTCCTTAAAGTGTTTTCTCATGGTCGCTGTTGTCTCATTAAACAGTAACCATTCCATTGAGTAAATGCAGGGTCTTACACTCCCTCCCACCTCTTTTATTCTCAGATGATGTGACTTTGGGTAATGCTGTGCTTTCCTGACAGCATGCCAAGGTTCCCAGCCGAGCAGACGATGAGAAACAGGCAAATCCTTTCCAGATGTTTCAACCAACGGCCCTCATTTATCGACAGAGGAGTTCGAAAACACAGAGCTGATTTCCTTTCCTTTGAAAGGAGAAAGACCCTCCCCTGGTGCCCCAGAAGGATGGTGGCCTTACACCCTGACCCTGCGGATGCCTCATAAATTGAAATAACACAAACCCGTCAGTGCACAGAGCTTGGATTTATGCTACCAGCAGACAATGTTTACTTAAAAAAAGACACCATGCTTGTGTCAGGCAAGTGAGCATAACGTTTCTTTGCACTAATTATTTGCGCCTTGTACATCTCCCAACTTATTTTACCTCTGGTTATTGTAAAAACATTAAATTAAAATTAATATTAACTGATTTTAATTACAGATGGTTCATTTTTAGGTCACCCAGAGGAGAACACTGCGGTCAAGCCAGCCGCTCCTCGGGTTTACATGGTGAAGTGAGCCGCCCCTAAATTTGAAGTGCCCACGTATTCTGATCTTTATGGTAAATGCTCCGGACTGCAGAGCGAGCAGAGAGAGACGAATCTTACCATAAAACTGACTATGAGATATACGTGTATGAAACGGGAGTAAACAGAATACTGTACAGGGAATAGTTTCGGAGGTCGGGGAAGTTAGTGTGAGAATAATTCTGCGAGTCTGCGGTAACTTCCGTTTTTCAAAATAAGGTGTTCACAATTTAAAAAAAACAAAAAACAGTTTTCTTGGAGAAAACAATAATTATATATATTTTCTTACATAAGTACACCATGATTCTGATATGGTTGGACTAAGTACTTCTTAGACTACTTGCACAGTTACTATGAAGTACTTTTACTGTGTACTTTTTGAGAAATCCACTGACAAAGTCCATAATAAAGCACTATAATGAGTCTTTTTTTATGACTTTGATGTCTTCCATAAGTACATTTAGGTACTTTTACTGTGTACTTTCTGAGATAATACAGCACAATAATGAGCCTGTTATTTTCTCAAACCCTGAGGCCCTTTTCAAAAAACTATTAATTCATCAAAAATTGTTCTACACATTTATATAGGCCTACCTTTAACTTCATAAATACATGTCCTTCAACCTATTATTTGCCATCATAACCAACAAGATTACAATGTGTATTAATCATAACGATTTTATGTTTTAACGATAATTAAACTTATAAATAGACATTAGTTTTACCCTAGATGTTCTGTTTAGTTTTTGAGTGTGTAGGTTTGTTTTTACACTTATTTTACCTTGACCCTTATTGACCCCTTTACCTTGAAAATCAGAAGGCGTTAAAGTCATAAACCCGCCTCTTCCTCTCCTTCTTGAGGAGGTGATTTGCGCCGAGGACTTGACGGACGGAGAGGACTTCGTGTGCGCAATTCGGCGGAGAGTTATTTTCTCACCAAGTTTGCAGAATATTTGCGTATAGGCTACCGGGTTTTTTCAAAGACCAATGTGGAATCAATGATGACAAATCGTCAAGGGTAGGTTTATTCTAAATAGTTGATGTTAATATTCAACAGAGTAGCAGATGACAGTTGTGTGCTAACGCTTTTTTCACTTTTCAAAAACCAATGCTGACATATTTCTTGTCTTTTTGTATCCTATAGAGGCAACATAGCATATTAATGAAAAGTTTTGTTGTATAACTGATAAACTTATTTTAGTCAAATTCAATCTAACACCTTGAAACAGGGTTATTGACTCTTCAGAATCAGAATAAAAGCACAAGATCTCCTGCTGACAGCTTAAAGAGAATAAGATAAAAATATAAAAAGCAAAAAAATATATATAATAGAATATAAAACACAAAATGTGCAATGGAGGAGTTGTGCAGATATGTGCATGATTTGCAGTCTAAAACAGAAAATATATAAGTCCAGTGAGCGTTAATGTAATGCATCAAATCAGTTTCAGCCTTCACATTACTGTCATGTACTGAGCTCAACTCTACTTTTGACACAAACCGGCAGCACTTCTATACAGAGATGTTCCTAAATCAAAATTTGGTCTTAAAGGCTGAATGTGCAACATTTTACACATACTGTAAATATAGCAGAAATCCAGTATATCCTCTGTAAATATCGCTGTGAGTCATGACTGTCTACAATGAGTGCCTATAACTAGAAATGTTTCTCTATTGCACAAGATTCTCTATTCCTGACAAGTTGATAAAGGTTTGCACATTTTATTTTACAGATACAGTGTGACACATGTGAAAGAGGGTACCATGAGCAGTGCCTAGCCATGGATGAAGAAAAACTCCAACATGCAAGGGTGAACGATTGGGATTGTGGATAGTTGTTGGTGTTCAGAGTCTTTGTAATTTCATATGTATGTTCTTTGAAAATGTTAATGTTTATAAGAAATGTAAAAACAATGTCAATAGTAATTTTGTATTCGTGACTGATTATTAATATTTGAAAAATGCTTGTATGTGTGTTTATTGCAAAGTATTAAAAGTGCAAAATGTAGCTGTGACAGAGCGAATCAAATTGGTACTGTCACATTCAAAACACTGCAGAGAGCTGTGTCATAGTACCTGTGCATGTAGTCTAAGAAGTACTAAGTCCAACCATATCAGAATCATTGTCTACTTATTTTTTTTTACAAGACATCAAAGTCAGAAAAAAGACTCATTATAGTGATTTATTATGGATTTTGACAGTGGATTTCTCAAAAAGTACACAGTAAAAGTACTTCATAGTACCTGTGCACGTAGTATAGGAAGTAATAAGTCCAACCATATCAGAATCATTGTCTACTTATGGAAGAACATATATTTTTATATTGTTTTCCCAGGAAAACACCTTATTTTGAAAAACGGAAGTTATCGCAGACTCGCAGTATTATTCTCAAACTAATTTCCTCCGAAGCTATTCCCTGAACAGTATTTTGTTTGCTCCCGTTTCATACACGTATATCTCATAGTCAGTTTTATGGTAAGACCTAGGCATTTAGCACTTCACTTCATCGGTCTCTCTCTCTGCTCGCTCTGGAGTCCGGAGCATTTACCATAAAGATCAGAATACGTGGGCACTTCAAATTTAGGGGTGGCTCACTTCACCATGTAAAAGCGAGGAGCGGCTGGCTTGACCGCAGTCTTTATCACCAGCTTTCATCAGACCGTAAATATGTAACTATTACTGAACATTTCATTCTTATACAAAGACGATATCACGCACAGGCTGCCCGATCATACAGAGGTCCGCTGGTTTAACCATGGAGCAGCGCTAAAATTCTTCCTTGAATTGCGCACGGAGATGGCAGAGATTCATGGAGCATAAAAAGTCAGTGACAGAGTTAGATTACGATAGTGCGGACACGGAGAAGAACGGACTGCCAGACTCATATGAAAAGTCGTTTAACTGAGCCTACTTAGTTGAAGAAGGTGCACTCCACACGGAGCTGATCAGACTGCAGTGCGCAACGCTGAAGGATCAATTCAAGTCGGTTCGTTTGGAAACATGTTATCATTTTATAATGCCTCATACTTAAAGACCCGAAGATGCATCAAAGACACTCTGTTTGTTTGTGACAACTTATTCATGTGAGCAGGTTTTATCTGTAATGAACCTTAACGAGTGCACTGATCCCAGGGCAGGTAGAATAAGGTGTCAAAGTTTCTATAACCTTGAACAGCAATATTTAAACATAATATAATAATCTCAAACAAAACATAATTATTGATGTTTTCTTCTGTAATGTGGTACATTTAAATATTTCCATGTGCCAACATGCAGTTTGCAATGACAGAGTTAACCCCTCTGCTTAATGTTAATGTTAAAGTTTTCTATACAATCATACATTAGCCTATATGTCCATGTGTTGAGTTACAGTGATGTCGGCAAAATTAGTCCGGCCCACTTGAGGTCTCATTTGGACAAATCCGGCCCCCGACCCAATAGGACTTTGACTTTGACATATCTTTTAGAGTCTAAAGGATATTAATATATCCTAAAAAAAAATAAGGAAAACCGTTTTAACTTCTGCATGAACATGCTCATCCAGACATGCCTGAGACAAAACATAAACGGCATATCAGTCAGTATGCTCGTGTCAAACACAAAGACAAAGGACACTTTGTCTATAATGTAATTTTTATTTAGTTTTGGAAGCACTTTTCTATACAAGTAGCAAAGTGCTTTGCAACAGAAAATAGAAGCAGAGACAATTAAAGCAACAGGCAAAGAGTAAACAAGCAGACAACAAAATCAGACTAATAAAATAAAAAATAAAAACAATTAACGATATCACAGAGTAAAAGCATTTTTATAAAAGAATGTCTTGAGTAGAGATGTAAAACAAGGGACTGAATCTACAAGTCTGATCTCCTCTGGCAGGTTGTTCCAAAGTCTGGGGGCTCTGACAGCAAAGGCCCTGTCCCCTTTTGTTTTTAGCCTGGAACAGCCGGTAGGGCTCTGCCAGAGGATCGCAGACTGCGTATTGGTTCATAAGGAGTTAAAAGGCAGGCAAGTTATAGTTTTTATTTTGCAAAGCCTTGTTTTTATTTTAGTTTCAGTTAACCAAAATTATTTTACAGTTCATTTTCCATCAGTTTCCATAATAACCATGACCAGGATAATAGTAAATTTCCTGAAGTCTCTGAATGATCACACTGATGGTAATAATGGAGATAAGGATCCCTAAGCCAACCAAAACAGAAGATACAATGTTGAGGGTGCGGGCGGTTGCTCCATAATGACGAGCCCCCTCCAGATCACCAACCATCTTCCGATCTCTGGACTGAAACGACAGAAGCACCTCTCATTATGTTCAGTAAATTGTTTATCTTCAAGAAAAAAACAAAGTTGAACACGTTTATTTTTTAACATCTTTGTCAAGATAATGTAAATATTTACGCATGATTGAATGATTGTATAATGAAGCGAAAATGGTCTTCATCTCAAACCTGTCATCCTTTCAATGATGAGTCTTTTTTTTTCTTACTCACTGATAGTTTGGAATTTCAAATTGAAAAAACCTCCAAAAAGACCCTTCAAATAAAGCGAAGCTTTTAACAATACTCACTCAAACTTCACTCAAGTTTTCTGCAAAAACCACAGGAAAATTCTTCTCCTAAAAAAAATCCTGTTGTTGTTTGGTATTGTTCACGAACATTTTATGCTTTTTGAATGTCAAAGACCGAGTTATTTTGTTCATCAGCGAGTCTTAGCTGATGTTTTTAAACTGACCTTGATAGAGTAGATGAGAGCCACCAGTCCGAGGCAGAAGGGGTTCGAGTAGACGAAGCAGCAGAGGGACCAGATGATGTGATCATTGGGGGGCTCAGTGACGATGTTCACAATGGTGGACTGAACCATTGTAGGCTGTCCTGGATATCCAGGCTGTCCTGGATATCCTTCATATCCCCTCCCCTGCAGTGGAACACCTTCAGGATTCATCTCAGTCGTCTTATCTGTAGGTTTGGCGTGCAGGCTGCAGGAGGGTGTACACACACTATGATCGTGTCGGTGTGCTCCTTTGAGCGTAAGCACAGCACAGGCTGCTTTTGCACCTGATACTAGCCAATGAGGCAAAACCAACCTGACCACAATGGGTATGCAAGATTAGCTTCTTCTCAAACTTTGAATAACACCCATTCTTGAGAAATGAAAAGCTCTTTTTTAAAGATTTTTATATATGAAACCAATTTGAAATACCTAATTTTGGTATTAGGTATTATAAAAATGTAAAACTTTAAACTATTTAAAAATGTGTCAAAATCATACAAAATCTTAAAACTACAAAACCTACTGATACAACGGGTGTAAAAAAAAGACTATTATAGTCATCTACATTTTAAAATGTTTTTTTTTTATGAACATTTTGACCCGTTAAAATGTGTCCCAGATTTTTGTCAACTCTGTCAGACTTGAACAAAAACACTAAATAATCAGGCATAAAAAGAGGTGAGTTATATCCAAAGGACCCCTGTCTTCATTCCTGATTTCAAAAAGGGGGTGATGACATTCAAGCATCCTTAAGCTTTCTATTTTTTTAGAAATTCATTAAATGATGCTATCAGGTGTCTCAACCATAACACGTCAACTCCGTAATCCTTAAATATCAGAACTAAATAAGGTTTTATGGTTTATTAATCTGTGTTTTGGTTGGCATTGAGAGAACTCTAAGCAACTTTAAAAACTGAAATGGCAACTTACTATAGATGAGCTAGATGAGATAACCGACATTTTAGATGTCTTCAAACAAAAGAATGAGACATGAAAGCTGCTGTTAAGCTTCGATTTAATACAGGCACTAAATACAAATCTGATCTTAAACATTCATATAAAATATATTTTTTTACACTTTGAAGAGTTAGCAAACACACAACAGGTCATACAGTGTATATTACACAGTGACACAATAAACTGTGCATTTAGTCGAGGGTCTTTTTCTCTGCATAGAATGGACAAACATGAAAGCCCTAAACTACATTTCTAGTCAGTCTGAAAGAAAACCAGAATAGGAGGGAATTAGTGGTCGTGTTTTTTGATTCGGATGAGGACGTAGTCTCTGTTTTTTTAATGCTACTTAGCCACATTAACCCTACGTTAACTGATAGACCACGATATAAATCAACAATGTTTCTCTTTTCCACTAAAGAGAAGTTAATCAATGATTTTTGAGTTTCAGGTTAATTTATTTATATTTAGTACAAAAAGGCACTACCGACTTTTTGATGAAGTGAAAGTAATTGTGTTCTTTTTGTGAACGGCATTACTGACAGGATATGCATGCACCCACAAACACCCCCAGATCAAAGTGAAAAATAATTTCAGTTTGAAAGTTCTTCTCATGAAGAATGCAATGATTTTTGAGGTTCAGTCAATCGTGAGGAAAACAAGCCAACGCTTATGATTGCCGGCAGTGAAAAAAAAAATACTGCTTCTTGCAAAGGCATGAGCCAACACTACATAAAAAAATCAATGTATTTTACAACCTGATCGGAGATTAATGCTGAATATGTCACACGTTGAATCACATGTGAATGTTAAAAGAAGACTAACAGAATAGCTGATTTGGATTTTTTTTTGGAGAGAGATGAATCAATCCAACATACAAACATAACCTAAGAAACAATCACTCATCCTGGTACATGGAAGAAGCTGAGGTTGAACTTGAAACTCCAATCACACAAATATTTAAAAACAAACAAACATTAGCATTGAGGCCATATTTGGTCAAAGGCAAGCCCTCCATTTCGGCATGCTGTACTCGATCTAGTGAACATTAGTTGCCATAGTGGTCTTTGTTTCAGTCTGTAAAAAAAAATAACAACTAAACAACTTCATCTGTTTTTTAAATTAGTGTTCAATCAAGACAAATAACAGAGATAAAGAATCTGCTGAATACTGAAAGCTTTGAGGAAAATCAACTGTTTGGACGGACTGAATGAAAAAAAAACGAAAAAACACAACCCTCACATTACAAGTCGGTGTTTCAGTCTCGTCATTATACTAATTGTTTAGTCCAATCTTGTTACTCTTAGTAGCAGTTGTTAATCAAGAAGTGCAGTTGCTCTGCGATACATGAGGGTGCTGCCCCTTCTGGAAATTTAAGGCATCACATCTTGGAGGATGCGGCGACGGCCGAGACTCCTGGACGGCTGTAGACATGCACGGGTGTGTTCTAAGAGAGTGGAAGTGAAAGAGAGAGAGAGAGGGAGAGAGAGAGAGTTGGTATTAAGCTTTTTTACAACTGTATACCAGATGCACATCTTAGAAAACCCTGTTTACGACTCAACACTAATAAATCTGCATTACGAAATGTTGCCACCAGACACACAAAAAAATATATACAGTATATCCAAATGTTCCGACAATTAATGTGCCCAATGTCTGTCATGGAATAACTTTCATTTCTGTTTAACATCCTTGTCCTCGTGAGCAGGCTGAATGTTATCCTTGATCTATAAACATCTGTATACAATATGAGCTCAAATACTGAAGACTGAAAATGGTAAATGGACTTGTATAGCGCTTTTTTTCTAGTCTTCTGACTACACAAAGTGCTTTTACACTGCATGTCACACCTACACATTCACACACTGATGTCAGAGGCTGCTATGTCAAGTGACCATCAGAAGTATCTAATCCCATTCACACACTTTCACACGCCGCACACGAAGCAGCGGGAGCAATTCAAGGTTAAGTGTCCTGCCCAAGGACACATCAGACATGTTGCTGCAGGAGCTGGGGATTGAACCCTCAACCTTCCAGTTGAGAGACGGCCGACTCTACATCTGAGCCACAGCCGCCCCATGTCAGCCCTTGTCAGAGGTTGGCAGTCAGTGCCAGTAAGGCCTTCTCTGCTGGCCTTAACACTGAATCAGAATCACTAACTTATATATATATATATATTTTTTTTTTAATAGGGCTGGGCAACGATTCAAAGTTTAATTGCGTTAATCGCATGAGTTCCTGTGATTAATCGCGATTAATCGCATTGTTATAAGCAAAATCCAATAATGAATTAAAAAGTAGTGTATAGTGCACTTTTATTGTAAATGTACTTCTCAACTTAAACAATGTAATCAAAGCAAATAAATACAAAACTAAAGCTTATTGCATTCGTTGCAGTCTGGACGCAGAGTGGTGTGGGTCTCCTCTCTGCTCTCTGACTGACAGCCTGTGAGAGCTTTTGGAAGGGGGAGGGGCTCACGGCAGCACCGGCTGCTCGTTGAGGACAGTAACTGCAGAGCAATACGTGCTTTCACGTCAGTTTCTTACACCAAAAAAGTCTCCAATAACACCAGAAAAAGTCGCTAGATTTGTCGCTAGTAGCTGTTGACAAAAAAAGTCGCCAAGGGGGTTTGGAAAGTCGCCAGATTTAGCGAGAAAGTCGCCAAGTTGGCAACACTGTTTCCTGTGAGCGCCACAGCAGTCATGCGCAGCAGTAAGCAACATACTAGGCTCGCTCACGATGGAATTTAACAAAATAAAAGCCAGTGAGCAACAGACTTTTACAATAAAATACAAAGAAAATAAATAATAAAAACTGCGTTAATGCGAGATAAAATAATTGTCGGCGATAATTAATTAATGAGTTAACGCGAAAATAATGCGTTAACGTGCCCAGCCCTATTTATTTATCTATCATGATTATGATTTTTGCCATAATCAAGCAGCCCTATGATAGTTGCCTTGATATTTTAAGCTAGGGTAGATAATTTATGTCAGAAACTGCAATTTTTTTTTTTTTGTATGCTGACAGTAAATAATTCATCAACTGCTCGGATAAAATTAAGTAAAAAAATCCATTCATATGCAAACATTTGCTACCCACAGAACAGCTGTTGAGGAAAACCATGACGTTTAAATGTGGACATGCTAGAATAGCTGAAAACAATAGTCAGGACACTTCCAAAAGTTTTAGTCTTTCTCTGGGAAGTCCAAAATGTCAAAGTCATGATGACACTAAAGAAACAGCGCCCAGGGAATCCCCTCAGTCATTTGGATTCCTGCCTGAATGTTTGCTTCAAGTTTTATAAACATATCAAAACTACTCGCCAAGAATCAATCAGACAGTGACTATTTACCTGCTGGGCCTCATTATTGAACTTGTTGAGAAGATTCTGAACCTGGTTTCCATAGTCTGGATGGACAGCCTTCAAGTTCTCAACCTGCAGGAGAAAACAGATAATATGATATTAAGGCCCTGAAAAAGATGTTCTTTATACTTCTAACAATCAGAGTCTGATCAAATGTCTTTTGTCAAACGGTCCAGATATGATGATTCTTTTGGAAGATAGAATACCTTATTGTGATTTGACTTATTCAATTATTTATTTATTTATTTATGTTTATTAAGAAACACTGAGAGGAAGATGGCAGATGCAGTGATCAGTTTTGGTTTCTCAAAGGTTTAGAGTTGCAATCTTTCTTGTAACCATAACACCAGACCTGACCACAGTAAAACAGAGAGTGTGTTCTTCTCTGTGAAAGATTTCCACAGTATGACCAGAAGCCACAGTGTTGTGTTCATGTGTTGACAGTTGAGTGTGGGTGACGCATGAAGGAAATGAAACCAGGTCCATTGCTAGTTCTGTTATTTTACCCCCGTATAAAACATCACTGTTACATTGTTGTTGAGCACTTTCCACGTTAAACACAATGACATTAAGATCCCAAATGAACGCTTATATTAGTTTAATAGCTTTAATTGTGTGCAGTTTTATGTCCCTTTCAGCGTACCATAGATAAGTCACTACAGTTAACGATTCACATTTAATGTCCACCGTGTCACATCAAACACTTCCTTTTGTTACGGGTTTCTTCTAAAATAAAAGCAGGATTTCTCTTTCAAACAGGAAGTAAAGCACCAGAACTTAAACAGTACAACATAAAAGTCTATTTATAAATATTAAAGTATGACAAATACGGTTTTGAAATGCTAAATAAAGACATTTCAAACATAAAAACGTGATTCATGTTGATTAGCTATTGAATTTAGCCATTTCAAAGTGTCTATAACCTGATGCAACTTCCTCCAACGCCTTCAAACTCCTTTTTTTAAAAGGTCTGAAGGGACAAGTTCCCCCACATCCAAATCCTCCTGTAGCAGATTCTAAGGGCGCACTCACACTAGGCAATCTGTGCCGTGCCCAAGCACGCTTCACCGCTAAAGTTCCCCGATGTATGGACGCAGAATCAACCATGCATCTTTATTTATTTCCTCAAGTAAGCCTGTCTTGTAAACCGAGCACGCTTCATTATTAAGTAAAGTCATGCATGTGTTGTATTACGACCTTATGGGCAAGAGGTAGCCGTGCTCAGGCCCGGTTAGTCCTGGAGCAGTGTGAGAGCAGGCCAGCGGGGTAATGGGGAGGGGGGGCAACCGTGCTTAAGCACAGTACGGGACAACTTTGCTAGTGTGAGTGCGCCCTAAGCCAAATAGGGCAGCCTACCTATAACTCCTGTATTCTCATGTAAAGCGGCACTTTGGAGACAGATATGAAAAACAGGGTGAGGAGTGTAGCTTCCAGCATTATTCAATTGAACAAAATTACATACATAAGAAGGAAGAAAGTTAAGAAATATCTCATAAACCAGGAAATGCCAGTGATTTAGTCAACATGACAATGCAGGGAAGCTGACACAAGCATATAGTGCCATGTGCAGTGATGAGTAAGGGCCTTCAGATTCTTAATAAACCTGAATAATCCATGGTATCTGACATCACTGAGAAAATGTATGCACAAAAAAAGATGACTTAAAAGTCTTTATGTAAAAGTTAGCAAATCAACCATTAAGAAGCCCTGGAATTTATAAGTGAAAACTGACTCATTCATATCATTCTGCAATCATAGTAGAAGTCAGGATCAGTACAAATCACTGTTCCCTGACAACTTGTTAAAAAAACAAGTCAGTGCATTCACCAGTTTAATAACCATGACGACCTATGTCGTCCAAGGTAATAGGAAAACAACTGAAGTTACCATTATAAACTCGTCCAAATCGTACTCCTTTTTTTTAAACAATAAATGCTTAATCCCAAAATAAACTACTAACCGGACCTCTTAAGTCTTCTTCAGTAACTGTTCCCTTTGAGCGAGATTTAAGTAACATTTCTGTTCTGTTTCATTTCACACTGTATACATGATCACATTGTCTTTGATTGTTTGAAGAACACTTTAGAACTGCCTGGTGCATGAATTGTGAGAGTTAAATGTAATCGCCTCCTCCTAAACTCACATACAGACACCAAGCTTCATGAGCACAGCGTTTGGTTTCGAGAGAGCTACATCCTGTGGTTTAAGCATGCACATTCATAAAGCCATCAGTATTTTATTTTTTAAATGTTTCCTGCTACGGGGCAATAAACATGTTAAAGAACATGTCATTTGATTTAAACAGTGGAAGTATTATATTTGGACAACTCTTAGTAGAAGCATGACAGCATCAAGCATGTCCAGGTGACATAAATCCAAGTGTGGATAATAATGCAGTGAGGACTCACCATGCGCTTTTGGATGAAGAGCTGGGCTCCTTTCAGGGCACCAGCCATGTTACTGCAAAGCCTCTCCCGCTCCTCCTCATTCAACACCTCGGTGTAGAAGGTCCGAACCTGCAATTCAAATTTGAAAACACACATTAAAAACCTGGTAAAAGTAGATTGAATCAAAATGATATCCATTTCAGTCCACTTCATACAGATAGCTTCAAAATAAAGCCAATCATCTCTAGCCTTGTCACGATCCTCGTTACCTTAGAGTAGTAACACACATACAGTTCATGTGTAGATTAGTTCACTTGTTTTGCTCTACAATGATTCATTATTATTGATTTTCATTTCAGTCTTTATTTGAAAACCACATTGACTTATGTCCATGGTGACTTGTGGAAGAAGAGGAACCTGTTAGACACAACACTGACTTATTATGTTGGGCTCTGAAGCTGTTAGCTGTGTCTGTTTGGTACAGGGCAGGAAGCGCACAGGAAATTAGGAAAGAAAAAGGTGGTGAAATGGCACCAGACGGTTGTGTAAATCGGAAATCTTGACAACTGAAAGCATTGCCCAAGAAAACATGCTTGTAATATCGGGATGTTTTCTTCACCTGTGTGACATTGTCCTCATCTGCACTGTTGTAACGGCTCACATCTGGAGACACCTTGAACTTGGACTCCACAAACCGAGGCTGGGTGTCAGGAGCACTGAAGCTGTTGGGATAGTAGTTTGGGGCTCCACCTAGAAGCCGGACAGAACAAACAAACAAAATGTTAAAATCTGAAAGTCCTGAATAGAATAAAGAACTTTATTGACTGTGTGCATGGATGACTGTGGTTAGTTTTAAACTCAGTTTGAATTAGATGAGCAACTTACAGTTCTTCTTAAACACCCTCCTATTAGTATGAGTCCTATTGCATTTCATACAGTCTCAATGGCGACATCTGTTGGGCAACTCTTGGTCTTGCCCTGTTGTATTTTACCAAGTCTTTTCAGAAAACGAAATATTTGTATGACTGGATGTGAGTGGGAGATCAAATGTATTAAACTGATGTGTTTCATAGACTGAATTAACTCTAACTTCATCACTCAGGTTTGATGTTTGTCGTGGTGTGCTTTGTCTCAGACAAGGTGGCTCATCTTTCCTGGAAACACTGTGAGTAACCCAATCGCTGCAAATACTACAATGCTCCTTTGATTAACACAGACTAAAAGATAGACTAGGTAGATTATACAAGATTTATTTTTTGAGCTACATCCAAAGCTTCAACAGTAAAGCCTTTGAGTCTGTCTCTGTTATTGCATCACACACAGGTTGGACTGTGACTCACCTTGGTTGTCAAACATGCACATTGGACCATCGCGCTGGTAGTTGGTCACACGGGTCCTGAATGGACAGTTGACAGGGAGCTGCAGGTAGTTAGCTCCCAGCCGGTGTCGATGCGTGTCTGGGTAGGAGAAGAGGCGGCCCTAGACAAAGATAAAGGAGACGAACATCAACAGGGCATCACTTAACTGAAGGGTCTGTCTTTAAAAAAATTTAAAAAACAAGATTTCTCGTTGGTCATTTATTCAAAAGATTAGGGTCCAGACTAAGATCTGCTGGGAGACAATAAAGTCTTGGGGGGTCACCAAATACCCTCATTAAGATGCCTGAACATGCACTTAAACAGGACACCATAGAGACAGTTATCATTTGAAGTTACAGGAACAGTTTAGCTGAAATAACTTTTTTTTAGATTCAGTATTACTGGAAAATGTGTCAAGAATAACAAATGAAAAGAAAGAAAGTTGTGTTTACCTGCAGCATCTTGTCTGGGCTGGCCTCGACGCCTGGTGGCATGTTGCTGGGATCGAAGGCGAGCTGCTCCACCTCAGCAAAGTAGTTCATTGGGTTCCTATTGAGCACCAGTTTGCCCACAGGGATCAGAGGGTACTCTTTGTGAGACCAAACCTGAATGAGATACAGTAACTCCATTAGAAGAAGAAAAGATGGTACCACTACCATCCGACTGTAGGATGGGTACAACACGCACAGAGAAGTTTTTGTATTCATAGACTTTACTATTGATGATCACTTCAGCTCAAATTCATGTAAACATTTAAAACTAGACATAGGATACAGAGCCACTTTTACTTTGGCATAAACACTGATTTCAGTTATTAGATGTTTAAAATCCTAACAAAAAGGGAAGCAGAAACACTAAGACATATTGCTCGTGGACATCTTGATGTCTGAACAGTGTGTGCCTTGAACTTTTTGTAAAGTACAACTGTTGGTACAACTGTTGGTACAACTGCTGTAGAAAGATGTGGTACCTTGGTAAGATCGAAGGGGTTAAACTGGAACTTCTCTGCCTCCTCAAAGGTCATGACCTGGATGTGAAAAGTCCAGGATGGGTAGTTTCCATTGGCAATGGCGTTGAACAAGTCTCCAATGGCATAATCTGGGTTGGTTGAGGCCAGGCGGTCTGCCTTCTCCACTGGCAGATTCTTTATTCCTTGATCAGTCTGACAAACAGAACATAGGACGTCTGAGTAACGCCAAAATCCCAGGAGGGGTAAGATAGAGCTAAAGACTCAAACAAACCTTGAAGTGGAACTTGCAGTAGAAGCCCTCTTCATCAGCGTTCACCAGTTTGAAGGTGTGAGAGCCGTAGCCATTCATGTGACGGTAGCCATCAGGCAAACCTCGATCACTGAACAAGAAAGTCACCTGCGGGGGGTGTGGGGGGGGGGGGGGGGGGGGTGTGACACGAGACAGGCCAACTTTGACGTCATCCACAAAAACCATGACTTTGTTTGAAGTAGTATGTGAAGTAGAACAAGAGGTATGGTACACCGCCAGCCTACTTTACTAACCTGATGCAGACTCTCAGGCCTCAGGCTCCAGAAGTCCCACACCATGTCGGGGTCTTTCATGTGAGTCTGAGGATTGCGCTTCTGGGAGTGGATGAAGGACGGGAACTGCACAATATAAAGAATGCAGGTGTGGTGAGATTTTCACTAATTTGTGTTGACAATAATCTCAATAAATGTCGCTCTGATCGTGTTTTGGCTGCAGTATAAAAATAATGTTTTTTTGTTGTTGAAGGAATACTTTAAACTGCTGTGTTTTTTTTGTTGCATGCTTTAAAGAAGAATCTATTACACTGACATCCTCCACTCACCAGCAGGGCGTCCCTGATGAAGAAAATGGGGGTGTTGTTGCCAGTCAGGTCCCAGTTGCCCTCCTCAGTGTAAAACTTGACAGCGAAGCCTCGGGGGTCTCGCACCGTGTCTGCTGATCCTGACTCACCAGCTGTAAAATGACCCCAATATGAGTTTAAAAGTATTTCTATCTTACTAGGACACCCAAACATCTCAGGTGTAGATGTGTTGAAGAATGTAACAGCAGTGCTGAAAGGAGAAGAAATCCTGCACGCTTAAAAAACCTTTACAGGTGATACAAAACTTTTAAGATTTAAAAATCATACCTCTAAATAGTCTTGTAAAGTACATATACTCTGTAATCACATAATATTATAAACAAACATTGTGATTCTCTCCAAACCTCACATACATGAGGATAAGAAACCAACGATTTGCATGTTTGCAAATCACAGCTTTTAGAAATAACACAATTCAAAATGTCTGGATTATTTGTATCTCTATTATTAAAAGGCGGTTCTTTGTTTCCAGCAGACTTGAGGATCAGGTAACATGACAATAGAAATGGATGTTGGAGAACGGAGAAAAAAACAATTTCATCCAATCGTCTCTCAAATATATTTGTACTATTTCAATGGGGAATCTGTGAAGAGCCCTGCTGTTACTTGACATTTTACAAAGTTAATCTTACCCACAGTGGAGAAGCGGATTGCAATAGGTGTTGTCTTGCCAACATGTTCAAACACTTTAGCCTTGGTGTAGCGACTGATGTCATGAGTCACCTCAAAGTAGCCAAACGCCCCTGTGTTATCAGGAAAGAACAATAAGAGAGGGCTTTGTTTAGTTCACATACAAGCTCAAACATGCATAGTACAAAATATTTGTAGATGACTGCTTAGTCTGGTCCATTGGTATTTCACCATGCACTTCAAAGAATGCAGCTCTTTCCAGACAGAAAAGAAAACCCAACATGAATTGTTTAATATCTATCCAAAGTCTCAGGCCTTGATCTGAAAAGCTCGCAGAGATTAACGTCCGTCTGGAGCTAATCCAGAAACCTTCAGTTACATTTACTTTTCGTACGGATGTCAGTGCTCTATTATTTAACAAAGACTGTTTTAAATGATATAAATGTTGAATATTATGATGAAAAAATAACTACGATATTCCCTCTAATCATATTAGCTTGGAAATAATCTTAACTATGTCATATGTTTATAGTTTATAGTTGAATGAAAGCTCAATTAAATTTATGTTTGTCTCAAAAATTGATTGTTAGATTGTAAATGAACTACAAAGCAAAATATTTGGACTAAACTAAAAAACTTCATGCACTGTAACCAAACCTATGTATGAGGTCTTGTACATTTGCAAAATGTAACATTTCACATTATTAGCTTCGACTGGTCCTTGAAATACGTTATTGTAAAAGTATTGTTTTGGTATTAAACTATGGTAACCTCACATGTTCTACAGACAAACCTAGTAATAGTATTTAACACACCAGCATCACACAATCTAAACTGACTGTGTATTCTAGTTTATGTTTACAGATCATGTTCAAGTAAAGACACAATGTTTGCAGAAAGGAGGAAGCTGAACAAGGCACAAAAACTTTCTGCAACACAAAGGATACACAACTGTCAGTTTTTAGAGAGAGGAGGGGGGGGGGGGGGGTGTGGAAACAGCCCCAGCTTCATTGTGTAACATCAACCTGATACAGACAACACAGAAGGTATGACTGATTACTTTTCAACACTAACCCGCCCCTTTGGCATGCACCACTCTCTCCGGGATTCGTTCTCGGTCAAAGTG
Source organism: Labrus mixtus (assembly GCF_963584025.1). Lineage (NCBI taxonomy): Eukaryota > Metazoa > Chordata > Actinopteri > Labriformes > Labridae > Labrus > Labrus mixtus. The sequence goes on from NC_083615.1 coordinate 12,252,089, forward strand.
GGCCATCTCATCTGTGAAGACCACATCCTGAACCAGCAGAGGGCCCCTGGGTCCTGCAGTCTGCTCGTTGAGCTTGTCTCCGATAGGATGGCCCGCGCCTGTGGTCAGTGTGTCCGGCCTCTGTTGCAAACGGAATCCAAATGAGGACAAACACATTGTTACGCAACTTACGTGTATTAAGCCTTTTTAATGAAGCACTTCAAAATGTTTCACTTTCTTAACTTTGAACTGCGGCTAAGTACAAATTGACCATTGAAAGGTTAGGGGCCCAAAAGGTGCAACTTAGAAGATCTTGTTTAGTGCGAAACAAAAACAAAAACAAATCTTATCTAAAAGAATACACAGAAACAATGAAGCCAGAAGTAGCCCATATTTTGAATACCATCTTGACGCAAGTTGCTGATTCATTTGCACATCACGCAGAAATTAAACTTGTTACTGAAACAATTCAAATTGCATTTTAAAAAGGAGTAAACTGTAACTTTGGTCATGTTGAAATAAAAGCTTCATTCACATTTCTGCCCCAGGGACACCGGATGCAGAGTAGCTTGTTGAGTTCAATGTGGTACAAAGTATCTTTTCTCTTCTGAGACTAATGTTACTTTGTACACTGTCCCTGATTCAAATACACTAAACGACATATTTCTGCAGCTGACACAGTCCTGATAATTGCGTTGAGGTCAAAAGTGGGTCCATCAAATGAATGTGCTGTCAACACATGAACAACATTATCTAATTGGACAAATCCCGTTTCAATATGTCCACAGCTGTGTGTAATTTACATACAAATGAGCAGCTATTATGCAGGTATTGGAAGGACGTGGTTTATAAAAACAAGGTGATAAAGGCTGTTTGCTCTGCTCTGGTTATATAACTCACCAGGTTGAAGTTCAGCAGCCTCTGGACGATGACCTACTTCTTATCTTTGCACTGTGTTGCTTTCTTTGTGGGCATTAAAGCTGTGTAGTGTGTGGCTGAAATGGTTGGTTGGTTAACCAACAGTGGGCACTTTAGCATGTAACATTAGCATGTGACTGCTGACATAATACCTGCAGACAATGACGACAATATTTCCAAACATACAAACACTTTACGGCACAACATGAAAAATGCATCTTTAAAATGCAATGCTAGCTCGTCCCACAAGCTATCTAGCTTTAGGTGTTTGACCATTAGCGTTAGCTGGTGGTTACCTTAAACGACCTCTCACCCAATTTTAGCTGCGCAAAAAAAAAAAACAACACACTAAAATGCAGCGTGTTTACAGACCTGCACGCCTCTGCTCTCCTTCCACAGCTTCATTTGGTCGGTAGCTTTATCCCTGCTGTCAGCCATCTCGACAGGTTAGCACTTCCAGTTGTTCAGGCGACAAAAAAAACTCTTTAGAGGATGTTGTAGACAAAAGCGTTTTCTGTTTTATCCCAGAGCCTAGAAATGTCTTCCTGGACTTTGCTCAATGGCTCCGCCCCCTTCTGCGCTCCTCTTTTCCTATTGGCTGAAAAGGAGAAGACTGGCCTTGTGCTTATGTATTAATATTTACAGTCTATGCGTATTACCGAGCAATAAAGAGAGTAAAATCCATACTTTGTAGTAACTGTAGCTGATAAAGAATAGAAAAAAAATATTTGGCTTGCAGCTTTTTATCCCTTTTCTGGCGCAAAATAAGTCGTTTTTAGTTACTGCATATGGCACACACAGTCTGGGAGGTTCCTGGAGTTTGAGAGTCCCTGGTCAGCAACTTTATATCATTTACACACTCTTTACCAACAGTATTTTGTTGTTTGTTTTTTCCCTTTAAGTATCTAAATCATTTTTAATCTCTCTGGTACTGTTTCACAGAATTGTATGCAGTTCCCTTTCACCTCTTTTTTTTTGGCATCCAGAATGAAGAACTGGCCACATCCTCTCACAAGTTAAACGCCCTTCACAGACTGTTACTGTTGAATTGCTTTTATTTCAAACAGCATTCACACAATACACTGTATTCTTGAGGCACATTCACATCAAGTGCTAAATAACTTCATGCATGGTGAAATGTATAGCTACAGCTTGGATGAACTGAACGCAGATGTTGATTGTAAATGAAAATATTGCTTTGTTATTTGGCACAGTAGGAAACATTGTCTATAGTGTGACAGCAGGTGTGTTGTTGTTCAGATTGACTTTTCAAAGTGAGGTGACGAATGCAGTAAGAACCTGATGTTAAAAAGGCTCGGCTTGAAATAAAAACCACAACAATGCGTAAGGCTGATGATGCTTTTAGAGTTAGAGCAAGTATTTCACATGATAATTCACATTCAAAAGTTACAACAAAACAGCACTATTGCACAATGTTGCAGAGAATATCTCAGACGGATGAAAAAGCCACCTTGACATTTTGATATTTACGAGGCCCCTGTCACATTATCTTCCTTTAAACTGCAAAAAAAACTCTATATAATTAAGTCTGCAGGACCCTTAAAAGAACAAATGTGACAAACTCCTGGTAAAACACAACTATAGATCAATTCAGAATGTCAAGGTGTTTCCTTTAACATAAAATAAAGTCTAACCCCATTTGAAAGGGTTTGTATTCTTTACATATATGTTAAATTCCCAGAGGTGTTTTTGTAATAATCCATCGATCAGCAACAAGAATTGTGGTAATATAGTGTATAAATGAAGTTGGAATTTAACGTTTGATTAAGTGTAATATATGAAAAACATAATTTGCAAGGAGAAGAATTATTTACACTGTCAAATATGCTTATGCAACTTGTATTGCATTAACCATGGTAAAAATAGAACAACGTTATACAATGCTTATATGATAGTTACATCTGATTTGGCCACCCTGTAACAACTGCTACAAATTACAATTAATTCACCTGGATAAGAGTACCTGGATTTTTTTTTTCTCAAAAGCACAATAAATACTGAACGGACCAAACCCTCTACACTTCCTCGATCCTGCTGTTAACTAATCGCAAAAGCAGATCCAACAGAGCTAGGAAATCAGTCGAGTAGGCGCAATCAACGACCTGCTTGAAAAGACAAAAGAAGAAGAGTTTTCCTGAAAGAGAAGTGACTTCACCCCTCCATCCGGTCAGTCGTTCTTTAGAGAGTTATAACAGGCTACAACCAGAGTAGGCACCATGCAGGGGGGGGGGGGGGGGGCTCCTCTTTGGGAATTAAAACTCACCTCAAAGTACAAAGGGACATTTCTGATCAAGACCTTTTCAAGGGGAAGCTATCTATATATTTTTCATTTCAGCTGGTTCTCAACACAGGAGGACAAGGTAAAGACACAATTTGAAAATGTATTTCAGTGTAATCTCGGAAATTTGGGATATGCTCTGCTCCCTCCCAAATGCCACCATTGCCCATAATGCATCCAAGCCAGAAGGAAGCAACGTACTTAAGACTTTAGATCAAATTTAAAGAAACTATTAATTGAGAGATTATTGAAAATATATTTTTAATGTCAAACACTTTTTTAGATTTCCTCTCCGTACATGAAGATAGAGGTTTACTTTATTTTGCATCTCACTGTCAGAGCACAAAAAGGATTCGTCCTGTGAGCCCTAAACTCTAACTTGTCTACGATGAGATCAGAGCGTGGCACCACAGAAGGAGCAGAGCTGAAAGTTAGGTGAAGAGGGGATCGTTTTACTCGACTCAGGTCATATGTGTATACGGTTGGAGAGGACTAGATCCTGCGCAGAGGGTGCCACATGGACACAGGTTTCCTCAGAGTGGCGAGCATCTGGTTCCAGTGGGTGATCCCCATGCCGCTGGCCTCGGGCCCGATGATAACATGACCCAGGTTCTCACCCCGGCCGTCGTCTGTTGCCTCGGCTACCGTCACCCTCAGGGAGAGCTCCTGTAAACAGCACAGCACAGTTACACAACCTGCTGTGTGAGCATGACTCAGCCTCTTCTTCACAGCATGGCTATATCCTAATCTCTACGGGATTAGTCAAATTAAACGTGTAGAAACAACATTTGGCATTTTTAACTCTAGTTGACATTTTAATCTTTTTACTTACATTTAATTGAATTACAGTTTGGCTAATTTTGCAAAAAGCCAGAGGTGTCAGGGCAATTACATGTTTGGATTTTCAAGAGGTGTTATAGATTCATCTACTCATTTGAAAGGCATTTTTTTAACCTCTGTACGACAGTAAGATTGTAATGATGTGGTCACAGTTGTGTATTTGTTAGTATTTTAAGTTGCTGGGCAGCATTAATCTAGGTTTGACAATTTTAGTCCTGGGATCTGTCTGTTGCATGTGCTTGTTTCATTTCTGAAGACTACTGATAAGATGTTGTGAAATGTAAACTTCATCAAGTATCCTGCTGAGTCACCATACAGTTTAAATTTGTGTCTTGTAGCGAAACGTCAAGGGGAATGATATGCAAAAATACATGTTTCGTTTTGGATAAAGTCAAACAATTACGACCAAACTATTGCAAAATCACTGAGACTCTCTTAAACTGTAGTTTTACTATTTAGCATTAGGGAGTCAATCTTGTGAACATGCTAAACTAAGATAAAGAACAAAAACATTACACGTGCAAAAATCAACTTGTCAGCATTATCACTTTTAGCATGTTAGCATAATGACTGTCAGTCATGCTTACACTTCCATATCCATACTCATTTTGTGTTTACATAGTTATATTGTATCTCAATTTACTAATTTATCCCCTATTAACAATTAAATCTTATTGAGTTTTTTTTTTTTAATGTTCAAGAAATTGGCTCATAAATCAAATATTTTCCTTTATAACAAGAAGGACGGAGGAAGTTATATCTACGCAAAAAAATGTAATTCCATATAGTCCACAGCTTTGCACACCTGTTCTCTTCTGGCTTTATAATCTAATGTACTGTTGTGTTGGGATTTACTGATGGCAACACTAGTTTATTGTTCAATCTTTTTTGTTATCACATTTTATAGTTCTTATCTTTTACCCTGACCTGAATGGATTGAATGAAGTATAATCTTGTGATTTCATCATGCAGAGCGGGTCACGGTCTAAAGTGTCACCTGCAGAACTATGGACGGCACAGAGAAGATCATGGCCTCGTTGAAGATGGGGTTTGTGTCGTCTCTTTTGGTGGACGTCTTCTTCTTGCTGATCTTCCTCCCGTCTTGCAGGAGATAAACTTTGACGAACGGATCTGATAATGCAAAGAAATACGATTATAACCACATCCACGCAGGCACGCACGCACACACACAGTTTGTAGAGCATGCAATAAAGTGTGAAGAAATAGAAGCACTGTCCTGTTCACACTATCACCTCTGTGCATGAAAATGACACACAACAGCAAACAAATGAATGTCACTGACCTGCAGTGTTCTTGCTGTTGGTCCACACCAGGCTCTTACACTTTGCCACCACCACTGTGAGGCGCTCTGCAGTCGGCAAATAACTCAGAGACAACAGGATCTCGCCGACTGCATCCACAGCCTGTAATGGTAAATCCATCTCATCAATGAAGTTGTCACATGACGCATGATTACTGAATGTGACATACCTTGTAAAACTTAATAAGAACAATGTGCAAAACACCTTTCGGAAGTTTGCTTTTCTGATATGCAGCTTTAAGTTATTTAGTGTGGATATGTATAAAGTGGCATTACGAACCACTAGTCTCAATAGTTTGATAATATCTGACTACATTATATATCTTATATATATTATATATATTTCATATGGTTTGTAGTTGTGCTATTTGTCCAACAGGGGTCCTCAAACACCACAATGCGTTCTCTCACATTACATCTTGTACCTCACCTTATTGACGTCCTGAAGGTAGAGCCAGGCGTTGAACGCTCTGATGGTCAGGTCCAGGTCTGACAGCTTGAGATCTGCGACACCGGCGCTGATGTTTCTCTCATCGGCATCAATACCAAAAGCGGCGAAACGCAGGTTGTACTCCTCCAGCATGGACAGGTCCACGGGGATGGAGTAGCGCTCATCAAAGATCACGGTGAATGCGTTCGTTTGGACCTGTGAATAGCAGAAAAGCTTGTTTTCCTAAAATACTTACTGAAAGATAATTCAGCACTGGTCATTTGAGGTCATTACAGTTAAAGTAAGTTCATGGCTCCAATGAACAGAGAGGTAATATAAACACAACCACACTTTAGTACTGCTTTTCTAGCCATGTTTTATAGGGTATATGTTTCTTTTTCCAAAGTGTTAAGTTTCAAGTCTCTGAGGTTTGTCTATTATACATGTGGAGTTCAACTTCTCTTAAATAAAGAACTAGCACCCAAAACACCTGGCACCCTGTGCTCTGGAGAATGAAAAGTGATATGAACATTGTTTCTGAAAAGATCTGACGTTCTTTGATAACAACTTTCAAAGTTCAGCACCACAAACGGAATCTACTGTATTAGGATGGGATGAGCCTGAAATCGTTGACCCAGTTCAGTTTGCGTTCTAAAAGTGACATGCATTCATTCAGAGATGACGCTTTTTCCATTCTGTGCAAATCTCTCATTTACGGGCTTTGTTTCTGTGTCTACTTTTTATTTTTGTGTTGAGACAACAAAGTATAATCCCAATAACTATGACTGCTACTAACAGTATATTGACATCGAGCAGTTAAACTGCAGATTGCAACCAACTGACAACAGCTCCCTGAAACCTCAGAGTCCAAGCTCTATGGAAGAAAGCGGCTACATGGACGTGCAGCATGTTGTGTCAATTTATCACAAGTGTTATACAGAAGTTTTGACACCATGTTTATTCATGGTGTTGCATAATATGTCAAAGCAATATTGTGTTCTGATGAATGTATATGCATTGTTGAGTGGATTTAGTTTAGCTCATTTTTGCTTAGTCGTGATGAGACATCAGACTGCACTGGTTTACTAAGTTCAGTTTTGCCTGGTCATGTAAAGACGTCAGAGTGCAACAGGGTGTAGCTGACAACCCACGCCCTATGTAGAAAGTTCCAGAGGCTCCTCCAAGCGGCAAACCCCGGTGTTAAAAAAAAAATGCAGAAGTGCAAAAAAATGCAGTTACACATGGGCACGATGTAGCGGTTTGTCAAGGGCCTTAAAACTCAGCTCCAGCTCTTAGCCTGTTAAAAGGTTTACTGAAAGTTTAGTTAAGATAGCATTTCCAGCATAGGGACTGCCACCAAGAGGCTTCAAAACCCCCCTGCAGTAACAGACGGGTGACGTCACTCAGGCTTCTTTCATTAATATCAACAGTCTATGAGCCCCTCTTATCATAAGGGTACAGACATGGCACATGCTTCTGTCCCTCTATATAAGATCAGTTAACTTCTCTCAAAGGGGGAAAAACTCTCTACTACTTTCAGTGTGTGAGATTTGTTTCACTCCTGTAAAACATTTCTGCCTCCTGCTATAATAAAATATAGAGACAATTGTGAATCAGGAATTACAATAACACAGCACAGTAGATGTTCTGTAGATAAAAAAATACCTCATTTTAATGAGGAAGTATGATTCTTCAATCAATCTTTATTTGTATAGCACCAATTCTTAAAAAACGTTATCTCAAGACACTTTACAAAAAGAGCAGGTAAAAGACCTTACTCATTGTTACATTACAAAAGAGCAGGTAGAAGACCTTACTCATTGTTACATTACAAAAGAGCAGGTAGAAGACCTTACTCATTGTTACATTACAAAAGAGCAGGTAAACAACCTTACTCATTGTTACATTACAAAAGAGCAGGTAAACAACCTTACTTAATGCTATATGTTGATCCATCATGTGCGCAGCACTTAGCAACATTTTAAGTGGCAAGAAAAAAAATCCATTTATGGGCAGAAATCTTGGGCAAAACCAGGCTCATGATGAACAGTCATCTGCGCCAAGCTTGAAAAATAATGTTTAATGTCTGCATCATTGCAAACCTACACTACAATAAAAGCATACATATGTAGTGTATACTCAATTTCCCTAAAACACACCTTCAATAGTTTTTCTTTGAATGTTTTCATTCAAAAATGAAACACCCAAAGAAAAGATCTGCAACAACATTTTAGTGTGATCCTCTCTGACCAGCCTCAAAGTGATTCAGATTACTCTGAAATTCTTTTCTTGGCAGCCAACACAGCTTTTAAAAAGAAAAAAACACTGACTGAAGGCAGTTTGGCCTGGCCAGCAGAAAACAGCACAACTACTCTCTATCAAAGGAAGAATCACAGCGGCCACAGCCCAAATAACAAACATTTTCTTCATGGCTTATACGGCTGATTTCAGAGATTGTGGAAACACAAGGCTTGATAAAGCAGAGGGAAGTAACCAGGCAACTCGTTCATGAACAGAACAGAAGGGATTTAATGATATCCCTTTTTTCACACCACCGTTGGTTCTTAAGGTGTGAAATACAATGAGGAATATCTCTGAAACCAATAGCAAAAACAGTTTCACAGACTTAAACAACAGCATGTGTTGTGCAGGGTCAGCGTGAGGTGTATTTAAGAGAAACTGAACTCAACAGCTCCCTGTGTGACAAATACCTGTTCAGTCAGCGTGCAGAGTTGAGATGCGACCTTGGATCGTGCCTCATATCATGCAACAGAACAGCATCACAATAACACATCTTACACCTACAGAATGTAGAGAAGGTCCTGCTGCTGCTGTGTCAACATGGACAGAGAGATATAAAGCATCCAGAGCCCAGAAAACACACAGACATGCATCATGACCGTCTGCCTGCACTGCCAGGATTATTGCTTGGAGGATAACAAAGGCGATGTGTGTGGTGAAAATGAGGCAATAAAGGCTGAGAGAGAGGCATGTAGACAGAGAGAGAGAGAGAGAGAGAATGATAGAGGGGTGTGAAACACATTATTACAAGCAAAACAGAAGCAGTGAGGAGAAAAAGAAATAAAGGGGAAGAAAAAGTGAGTGATGGACGAGCAAAAATGCAGCAACAACAGAGAAATACTGGGTAAGAAAATGAGCGACAGCAAGCAAAAAAAAAAAGAGAGAGAGAGAGAGAGAAGCCAGTGTGAGTGGAGCTGATGTCAGCATTTGCTCTGGTCCTCACCACTACTTGACATTAAAGAAGAAGTCAATAAAGGGGCTGCCTCCATTATTATTACGGCCCAGAATGCATTAATACAACATCCCAACATGCTCCAGTGAGGGGAGCCCTGGTGAGTCTGAGTGTCGTCCCTCGTCAGCCTGAACAAACTGTACAAATCCACAGTCACAAGGGGGAGCGGTGCTGATGACTCATACGCAGGGATCAGAGGATTTTTTTGTTCTGGCAGTGGAGCTCGGAGCAGAAGGAGAGCGGCAGGTGCAGCAGATGGAGGAATGTAAACACTTTTCTTTTACTGTTAGAAAAAGCACCTTTGCGTTACATTTGAGCTTTTTATGAAATTGTTCAAGGGAGGAATTAACAGAAGAAAACATAATGAGAAGAAAAGCACATTCCAGCTCAATAAAATCATGCATAATTGAAAGTCAAATTGTTGTCTTTGTGTTTTATGATGGGTATTTTTTTTTATCTCATAGTGTGAAGTCCGTCACAGTTATGAGACAGTTACTTCAATATTATTGATCATGTTTCAAAATACCGTAAATAGAATCCTTAACAAAAGATTCAAAGAGCAAAATACACAAACAAGCACCAAATAAGTTATATTCAAATTCAAATATACATTTTCTGATCAGAAATGGGATATGTAAAAATAAACTGTATATCATTCATGTTAAATCTGATATTGTGATATGTTATATAAAACCTTTTCAGTGTATTAATCCATAAAAATAAGAGTAAAAAATAGTAAAATAATGAGAAAAAAATGATCTGGAAAACATTACATTTTTTTTACATTACAAGAACTGTATGTTTCATTATGTCCCTTAACTCAAGTATTTTATACCGAGACAAAATAAAGCAGCATAGTGTGAAGTCTCAGGTGGCTGTAATGGTTTGAAATGTCAAACACATCTTTGATATATTTTCGACAAGAGTATCATTATCCATACTTCACTAAGTGAACTGTAAAGTAATCACTGCTCATTACGGGAAGCTTTACTGTAAAATATGCCCGATGCCACTTATCATCATCATTGTAACCGAGAGTGCAGAGATACATGGTAAGCTAGATTTCACACTGAGAGAAGTCGATAAGATCTTCTCCTGATGACGGTGAAGGATGTGAAATCCACCTGCCTGACTTCTGCCAGCTCTCAAAGGGCTCGACAATCAAGCAAATGAAACAGGCTCTCCTGACTGACAGGAAAGGATTGAACTGTCAGGCTGCAGGATCAAACCCATCACCCCGGAGGACGTATCACTGTCTCTGTCTAAAATTCAGCCAGGGTTGAAACCTTCAGCACAGTTCAAGCAAGCCAAAGCTGCCCCCTGAGCGGAAAAGCTTCAGACGCTACAGACTAACTGCAACTTTAAAAGGATCGGAGAGTCTTTTATGTTCAGCCTTTCACATAGGTTGAGTCATCACAGTTTAGCTGCTAATTTACCTTCTGAGAGGATATGCCTTTCATTTTTTTTCCCTCAGACTAAAATCTCTGCTACATATTCACTAGTCTAGTGGAAGTTATACTCAAAGTCCTCCGTCCTCTTTGAAGCCATAAAGGCAGCTAACGAGGAACTGCTCATCTTTAAGGAACATATGTTTGAAGGGCTATAAAGATACTCTGTTTTACCGTAAAACTCCAAATAAAAGCCCATCCCAACTTAAGGCCTGATCCCATTTTCTATCCAAGTGTTGCTGCACGTTTTGACAAATAAAAGCAGGTCTCAATGAGACGCCCCTACTAAATTGAGGGTTGAAAGAGCTTGTGGATCATAAATAAGGAGAGAAAGTAAATCTGAACTTCAACATCTGTCCAGGAAAGACAGAATAATGCTACAATGTGTACATTTCATTTGAAAATATTGAAAGGCTTGTCTAATATTGACGCCTTTCCCAAATAAAGGCGGAGTCATTTCATAGATTGAAGTAAATAAAAGCCTGGGTTATTAATTGTATTTGAAAGTATTTACAGTAAATTAACAATAACTATGAGTATGGTTGCACATTGGAATCAGTCTCTAAAACCAAATAATTCAAATCTGCATGATCTGTTTTTACTCAATGTTTCCATATTTGATGACATGAATTTTATTACTGCTACGTTTAGTTGCTATTAGCCTTCTTTAACAACATTTCCTTGTGCATTGCTGCATTGACTGGTGTGTTTCCACCAACTGTATATAAGAGGAACATTGGACACAGTTGGTAAGAATCTGCATCGTGTCACCATCTGTGTCCTCCTGCAACACGCAAGGATCAAGTAAACAGGGCACTTACCTACTTGTAATGATGTAACAAGTGAACTCCACATGGTACACTTAATTATAATATTTTCCAAACTATCCATAACTCACCCGTAACCCAATACTAATAACTTTACCATTTATAGAAACACAGCGTTGTCCACCAGGTGCAACACCCCTATTGGAGAAAATTCCAGCTGACACTGGGTGAAAGATGAGGTACATCCTCAACTTATAGTCACCATTTAAACCCTTTGCCTGTCTTATCCACTGAAGAAGCTTAAGTACATAGAAACCCCACAAAGGCCCTGGGTGAATTTTAACTAAAGGTTCAAACCCAGAACTTTCTCGCTATAATGTGAAAACCAGCAACTCAAAATGTTTGGCATCTGAACAAGCGGTCTACAAACCTTATCATCAGTCCATGAGATGTGACTGAAAGTTCCAGAGAAGCTAGTCAGTTATGAGGTGATTGAAATCAAGATTAAGAAGTAACAAATGAGTGAACTGTCTTTTACATCTAAATATAACAATAAGCAAAAATAGAAAATCTGGTGGGGTTATAATGGTGTAAAAATTGTCTTGTGGTTCCAGGTTCCTTACCCTTGTGACTCCCACATTGAGCTCCTCTGGCCCCAGGGAGACTCTGATGAAGCAGCCGGGGAAGTCCCCCTCCTCCCTCTCCAGCAGGTCTTTGCCCTGGTGCAGAGAGATGTGGAGCAGTCCCGTCCCCTGGCCCGGCTGCCTGGACGGCTCAAACTCGAGCGTCACCTCCAGCTGGCCGACCGTGACGTCATGGCCAAAGTTGTTGGCGATGGAGGAGATGGAGCTGAGTGAGTCGGTGGACATGGACCGGTTGATCTGGGCCATGCCGGTCGGGTCCAGCTCCCTGCTCATCAGCTCCAGGTGACCCAGGTCCCTGAAACCGTCTGGGGTGTCGCCCAGAGCCAGGCTGGGTTTGCGGCTGGACGTGGTGGAGGTCCGCCGGTGGTTGTTGGCAGCCACTCGCTGAGGGGAGGACACAGGCATGGGGTCGAGAACATTTTAATAAACCAAAAAAATGTCTGTACCATAACAAACTTTTTGCAACTTAAAAGTCAGTGAGTAATGTATGGTACAAAAAAAAAAGTACCTTCTGTCTGACTTCTGAGAAGGAGTTTCCATATTTTTCTTGAAGATATCGATAGTCAAAGTTGGGGAAGGGGGACGGTGCAGGGAAGGTTCCAGATTTCCACAACTTCCAGATGTTGAGCCCGGCCACACCGAGCAGCACAAAGAAGCCAACCAGGTAGATCCCAACCTCCCAGCCGGGCGGGTTACGCACCACTGAGACAGAAACCCAAGAAATGAAAGGTGCTTAAATCCATCTAAAGTTCCAGTTCATCAAAGGTAGCATAAAGTCTGGCCTCATAACAGTCCGTGTTTTATGTCTGATGAGTTTGATCACGGGTGGAAGAAGAACAGAGAGACCAGAAGGAGTTTTTTCACTGTGCCACAGATTCAGGCCTTGTCATTTAACGCTGAGCACTGAGACGGCTTTAGGAGACTGTGTGATGCATTAAGTTTTATATGAATCAGATAATAGTTAGGGACACACTCTGGCAATACGTGACTGTCAAATTGAAATTGAAATGCCACTTGGAATAAAATGTCAGAGCCTGAGTCCAGCTGGCTTTCTGAAGATGAATTGCATCCGAGGAAGGATATTGACAGTTTTATCTCTGCGTTTTTTTAACACAAGAAATAAGCCAATTAAAGGGCAGGTGTTTTTTTTTTGTTACACTGATGGCCGTCAGCAGCAGAATGAGGCGTAGATGTTGTAAAGCTTATGTATAAAGGTGTCAAAAGCTGTCAAATAAAACCTGAGAACGGACACAAAAACGCACATCACTCAATGAAAATCTACAAACAGCCTGGTTTGACTCACATCGTCACAAACATTTACAACACAGTGGTTAAATCACAGCTGTCAATCATTCATTCAAACAAGGAAACCCATGCACAAAAAAACATCAGATCAGGAATATATTCTTGTCCACTCACCACTCAGATGGTATCCTGGTATATCCCCACTTTGAGCCGAGGACATGGTGATGCAGCCAGCCTGAAGAAAAGGAAAACAATGATCTGTTTAAGTGGCTTCTTTATACGTCAGAGAACATGACAGAGAAAAATCGGACACACAAAGATGTTGCCAGACTTAGAGCAAACTTCCCACAAAGAGCCAGCTCTGCAGGTTTTCATACCAACTAAAAACTCTGACAGGCACTTCTTAAAGTAGAGAGGAACACGCATCAATCAGAGATTTTGGAAATAGAATTAAAAGAGTGCTCCAACAAATTTTTCATCAAAACCATGCCAGGACATTACACTTCATTACATAATCAGACTAAAGCCCCTCTGCAGAGTTTTGCCTGGCTATGAAACTGATTGGAATGAATTGAGACCCCTCTTTATGACCTATAGAAGCAAATGACACCATCTGCGATAAGATTGATTATTTCTATATTCTAAATTTGAATGCCTGTAACCACTGCAAGGGGGTAGATGTCAGATAAGAAAGTTAACAGCACGTCAGAGATATCATTGGTTTTTACATTTTCCACAGTAATTATGCACAACAAGAGATTCGTTGGACTGTTAAAAAAAATGCAGGACAAGAAAAAAAACAACCTCCACCTGTACAGGACAAAATCTGACAAATTGAAGAGGTTCTACTTTGTCTACAGGCGGCGCCAAATTCAACACAAAATACCTCACGGTTGCTTCGTGCAATAAAAACTGATGAAGATAGACTTAATATGCATCCTTTGCATTCAAGCATTCTTCCTCCTTCTCAATACCTGGTACCTGCTTTACCCACAATGCAACTCACTGGTCCTAGAATCATTTATATTATGCTGGTAATCTATCCTTAAGTGTTTAACTTCAAGCAAGCATGAGTACCAGGGATACAATAGTCGATTTTGATCATCAACACGATTTTCTTTTTTTAAATTTTCAAACCAAAGCACAAACCTTAAGTCTGACTCAGGTGACATCACTTGAGGCAAGTTCACACAGTTCCCTCAAGCTTCATTTCATTTTCTTCAAAGCTGTAGCAGCAGTAGTAGCAAAAAAAAAAAACAGTAAAGAGACGTAAAGAAAGTAACTTATATTTGTTATACACAGGGTGAGTATCATGTCTTGTGTCAGAGCCTGACGGTTTTTTCACTCATCATCTACCACAACTTCCTTCTTTAAAAATGCTTTGGTTGTGCTGGGACATCATGCTACTTCCACCTTTACCTCGACCAGCTTCACCTTTACCTCAAAGACAAAAGTCATTCACATAACCACAGCAGATGGTCTGTCAGTGGTGCTGTCATTTAAGTGTTGCTGTTTTTCTGACGAGTACACCCCGTCAGTAACATACCACCTGTCTGAGAGTGCTGGATTGTCTTACAACATGAACTGTGATTTAACAGCAAGGACTGTGAAACACACACTTTGGATTCTGTGGCCTACAGTATCTTTGCAAAAAGAGAAATTCAATGATTATAATTCAACTGTCTACAGTTACAAAGCCCAGATGAGATGTCCTACGCATATTATTTTGTGTGAAAAACACTGAATATAATCACTTCCTTAAACCTGCTCAGAGTCACAGCTTTCAGTTTAACTCTCTGATTGGATATTTACTGTGGTAGCATGCAGCTATTAGCTTTCTTTAGTTCACAAAAGGAAATCAATACCATTTTCATGGTTTCGTCTTAAAAATAACAGCGGGGGCTGTTTTTCAAGAAACAAAAGAAAACAATATTTTTCTGCGACCTTATTTTCCTACGCAAACTGCAAAAAATAAAAGGTGGTTGCTGACGCGTGACTCATTCCTCTCCTCCTCCTCCTCCTCCTCCCCTTCTTGTTGGAATCTCCCCATATCGCAGCGGCTCGGGGGAAACGGGAGCATTACACTAATGATATAGAAAAAGACTGGAAGGGGGGTGGGTTTGGGGGGTTGACTCAATTCTGCTGAGCGCTTTGCAGACCACGGACATGCAGCCAATTAAAGTAGCTGACGCAGTGCAGGGCCCACTGACAGCTGCTGATGTGCCATTAGCAAAGCACGGGGAATCTCTGGCAGAGAGGGGAGCACCGAGCACCTCCCCCCTCCTCCTCCTCCTCCTCCTCCTCCCCCTCCTCCACTCTTCCCTCTAACTCAGCCCGGCATCGCTCAGATCAACTCATCTTGAGGTGACAAATGAGTGTAGAAGAGGTCCAGAGGAATCTTCGGGGGGTGGGGGTGGGGGTGGGGGGGGGAGGAGAGATGAAGTGAGAGAGAGCGGATGACACTGTATCAGACGGATTTCGTAAATAACAATGAGGCAGCGTGGGAGCTCTGGTAGCCTCACTGGGCCTAAGGCGGAGGGATAAAACAATGACGTCTACGTTGACTGAAAAAGATTCTTGTATAAAGACCCATAATCACACGTTCACCTGCGGCTTTGTAAAGTTTATTCATTTGAATCCAGCGACAGTTATTGGGAGGAATTAGATGATTGAAAGGTGACGTGAGTTTGAGTCGGGTTCTGCTCAGGGTTTCTGCAAAGGACGTTCTTCCGTGCCAAATGTTGCCAAAAGTGGTTTGCTCCAATGCATCCAATGATGGATGTGAAGTGACGTTACAAAATAAATTGATTAAATGACTGAGTATCCACTAGTCAAGTGTTACCCAATTTGTAGTCTGAAATAAATCCACCGCCCTGTCAAAAGATCTCAAATATTACTTTCTCTAAAAACTGGCATTTTCTTCCAAATGTGTATCTAGAGCTCCTGTTCGAAGTTTTCAGCTGGATATGAAACTAACTGAGATTTATACTGAAGCCTCTGTGACCTGTAAAAAAAAGACCATCAGCGGGGAAATAGAGAGATGAAGTGATCTAAAGCTTACTGCAAAAAACAGCCTTTATTTGTATTTTCTATCCAAAGACTTTGACCTAAACATAAAGCAGGGTGATACTCATGCTGTTACAGGACAGGATCAGCAATGACATAATACATACTGCTTTGTCTATACTGACGTCGTCAAAACAACCACAAAATTAAACGTCTTGTCTAGCGATTTTTGTTTTTTCCCCACCGTATTTCTGAAGGACAGAACATGCAATGTGAACAGATACATGTGTTCTGCTCCACAGCCCAACAACTATTTCAATTGTTCTCAAACTGTTGAAAAAATTAAGTCCGGGCCGCAGGTGGCCGAGTGGTTAGGGCGTGCACCTCATGTACAGAGGCTGCAGTCCTCAAAGTGGGCGTTCTGGGTTCAAATCCGACCTGTGGCTCCTTTCCCGCATGTCATCCCCCACTCTCTGTCCCTGATATCTGACTCTATCCACTGTCCTATCTCTACAAAAAAAGTCATTTAAAAAGCCAAGATAAATCTTAAAATATATAAGTCAACATTTTATTTTAAAGTTTGAAATTACATTCAAGCAGAAATGACATCCCACCGAGGGACGGTATTATTGGTCATACAGGTGGCACAGACTAACCGATCAGGGGGTATAAATGGAAAATGATAACATGATAATTCATGCAAAGATGAGTAAGGAAAATACATCACATCAATACATATGACACATGTGCATATATGTGCAGACTAGTGTACTATTTTGCAGTGTTGTAAGATCCCCTGCATGCTGCCTTCAACACAGAACACAATCACACCTGTGACCTTTACTGCTTGTTATTCTGTCTCTTTCCCATTTTATCTGTCACCATCTGCCGCATAAAATCTGAAAACAAGTGTCTCCAGTGGAGTGATAGGGAGGACAGAGTGAGGAGGTGGAGCATAGTTTGTCTGCTCCGAGACAGAGAGAGAATGGAAAACAAGACAACAAGAGAGCAGCATTAAGGGGACGAAACATAATGTGAACTTCCTTAGAAGTCCTTGTTTGTTTTAGAATGACCTGCGGCTGCTGATAGTGAAACTGAAGTCCATAGACGCAAAGAAAGAAGAACGCTTCTAGCTGCCTTACCAGATGACTTATATCCACGATATCAACACATGACTGTGACTTATATCACGTCTATTTTCATCTTTATTTCAGATTTCCCTTCATCTGAGGGCTCATTAGCACAGTGCTGTGAAAGGAAAGGTGAACATTTGCATAAAAAGCCTCTCCTCTGATGTGTCGTCTTCATGCCTGCATGATCACGGCTGTCTCACTTCTCCAGATTTATCTCATGGTTGCTGCGGGGATTCTGTCTGATAACATTCCTCATAAAGCCTAAGGAGACCGTCTTCCTCCAGCGCACACAGAGGAGCAGTCGTGCAGAGGACATTTTTAATTACCAAGATATGCGTGAAGTGAATCTCTTCTCACACTGTCAGCTTACGAAAACAGGCAGCGATGATGAGCTGTAAAGTGGCATTTGAATAATGCCACAGGAAAGCGCTCGTGGAATTTGTGAAATACTGTTTTCAGAGCTGTAGTGAAGCTTTCAAGGAAAAACAGCTCAAGGAAAAGTCATGCGTGCCTGTGAACACTGACATATCTTTCCAACGCTTTATGGGTCACATAGTCAAGTTTTTATGTCAAACGACTTTCCCTAAACTGCTGGAAAAAAACTCAATTCTCCCAAAAAACAGTTTTGACTGTGGGACTGTGTGTTTTTGTTTGTATGTCAGACGCTCCATGTGTCGTCTCCTCTAAATCCCTGCCTTCATATTACATGAGGATGAATTGCGTTTGAGCCAGACTGATTTATCGAATCCCCTCCAGCAATATTTTCCTTTCACAGACACAGTATCTCAGTCATTAAAACAGAACTGAATACTAGAAACAACCCTCTGATCTCTGTAAAGAATGCTCTGTGATTACTTCAGGCGGCTGAAAAACGAGATAAAACAACTCATGCGTGGAGTTGGCAGACAGAGGCTTTGAACAGTTTTTCTTTCTACCTCGTGTTTTTAACCTTGTTCGCCTATAAAGCCTTTAAACTCAGAAATGTACTCTTACTGTAAGTACGAGGACTTTCTGTACTGTACGCTGTGATTAAGACCTTGGTAACACCTTAAGAAATATCACACACAGTTTTCGCATTTATTCAAAAGATCATTCTCAGTGGGTGCTGATGGCCTAGCTGTTAGGTTGCACCACATACACGAAGGCTATATTGACCTTCGAGCGAGGGCTTTCAGTTCAAGCTGACCTGCGGCTTCTTTCCCGCATGCCATTCCCCCCTCTCTCCCTCTCTGTGTTTAAAACCCCTGTGAGAAGTTTTTACCTGGTTATGAAACAGACTCTGTATGAGATTATTAGATTATTTCTATAAAGATTTTTTTAATTTGTTTTAGTGCTGTCACCGGGTCAGAGGAGGATAATAACAGCATGCTGCAGGGAAGGAAATGCATACAGGTACTTTCTTCACTGATATGTCCCCTCTCTGTAAAGACGTGTGTCTACAATCACATAGTTTTAGTTTTAGTTTTTTATTTTATTATTCACATATTTACCTCACCACTGTGGTAAAATGTCTCCATACTGTAAAGAAACACTGTTTTACCTGAGGCTTTTGGAAAATGTTAGGAACCTGTTTCACCCAAAGTCATTACTGGATTATTTTTCTTTTGTCAATGAGTAAGAAAATTTCTCTTTTCTTTGGTTTAGTGATCGCAAAGAACAACAACAACGACATGTGGAGATTTACTGATTGACTGATGACTTTAGATTGTGATTTTTTTATTGATTTGTTTTTTCGTTTTTTCTAATTATGGAGGTTGCTGCCAATATCAAGTATCTTGAACATATCTATGTGTGCTAATGAACAACAAATATTTTAGTTAAGAATTAGAATTAGAATTAGAGTTAGAATTAGTTAAAAGTGATGATTTACAAAAACAAACACTGGATTATAATCTTCCAACTGCTTTCACATAATGATGGTACTTAAAGATAAACTCCTGCACACTGTCTAACTTGCAAACGAACATTTATTTGTAACGTTTCGGTACTAGACCATCATCATTTTTTTTTTTTCTGCCTGATGAAGGTCTAATACAGATTTGTTGCCAATAAATGTTTGTTTGCAAGTTAGACAGTGTGCGGGAGTTTATCTTTAAGTTTTTGATGGACACATTGCTTCCCTATGCATCTGTCTTGTGAAGCGAATGTGCAAAGGTGTTTTTTTCATTTTGACATAAGATACTATCAGTGCATTTTTAGTCACCGTCACTCTAGCTGGGCTAAAATGGTTGACCCTTTTACTCAGCTGAGATAAGAGTCTAACCCCTTGTGTCTGAGGGTTAAAAGCTTTTTCTGTCTTTGGTATCTCTGTGGTCTTATGCCACGCTGCCAACAAAAACCAAAGTGACTACAGAGGGAGGAGACAGACGGTGCCAGGCTGCGTCGAGTGTTCAGGTTCCCTTATTTGTACCTGTAGGTAGAATGTAGTTGCAGGGGGAGTCACATAATACTTAATAAAAGCACAGACAATACATACAACTTAAACATCTGGGTAAAAGGTAAAAGTGTGGAACGGCATAAAGTGCGCAGATTCCAATCGTGAAGTTGATCTGTAAAAGTTACAGAGTCTAGAACATTAAAATAGATAATAAATGAACCATTTAGAAGCATGACATCAGCTGACCAGCTTGCTATCTCTATCTCTCCATAAGACCTCTATGTGTCATCATGCAACAGCTAAAGCAGCTCAAGCACAAAAGAGCAAACCCAACACACATGTGCAAAGAGCGGGGGGTGTCTACACACTGGATGTACGTTTGCCACAGCTGCCCTTGTTTGCATTCAGCAAGAAAGAAAACAAGAGATCCCTTCTGTTGGAGCTGCATGTTAAAACGGGTCTGATCAATAAGAGCAGACACGCTGATTTATGTCCACACACGAAGAGAATTAATGAAGAGATGGAAGAGAAGCAGAAAGGAGAGGTGTTTTTCTAAGAGAAGCAAGACAAGATGAGATAATAGAAAGAATTGTTGAAGGAAAAAGAGGGGAGAGTCATTGTTGAAAAAGAAATAAGAAATAGAGAGCAGCTGGACGAAGAAGATGGGGGGGGGAGGGATCACAGGCCTGTCAGCTGCTCTCCTCTGACTCAGTCTCGCTCGCTCTCCCAATAACTGATCAATCAACTTTGCCTTTAATCTCTCCTAATGACTCATAATCAAATTAACCCCCTCTCCAGATGCAACGCAGCACAACAGCCTGTGTGCAGGCAGCAACGCAATTTATCTCCCCCCCCCGTCTCCTTTCTCTCTCTTTCCATCTGTCTTATATCTCCTCACAAACGCCCGTTTACATGCCACATACAACTTTGACTCTCTGGTTTTGACAGCTCATTTGGTGCATGGTTTAAGTAAAAGTAGCATCAGTTTGAAATGTCAAAGGAGGCGCCGGCCGAGGCAGAAAGAATCTGCACGCTGCAGCCAATCAGATCAATCAGTCAGAGTTAGAACAACGGACCCTGAACTCTAACTCTCCTCGGGGAGGCTACTTCACTTCCAAAGGGGCTGGAATATGGAAACAGGAAGTCTCTGCAAACGATGAAAAAAAAAAAAAAATCAAGACTTTACATTTAAGCTAGCAGCTCTTTAACGCTGCATGGAGGTATGCTAACATGCTCAATGCTAACAGGCTAATGAAATATGGGCTATAATGTTTACGTTGTTGTGTGTGTCCAAAACCACTCAATACTCACTATGTGTCCATTTCATAGTGAGTTTGCCATTTTGTAGTGCTGTACACATTCTGAGAATTATTATACCCTGTAAAGCTGACTTATAGTATCCCACAATGCATTGTTAAATGTATTATTTAATGGACACTGATCTGGCACTTTACATCACGATAAAAACATATCGTATTGTACCAAAGAAAAAAAAATAAGACATTGTAATTGGAGTGTTCAAAAGTTATATTTTTATTTTGCAGTTCAGTTAAATGTATATCCCTTTACACGGATATCAATAGATAGAGAGTAGGTGCATGGTGAATGAGAAAATAAGATCCAAAACAATGTAAGTGTGTTTAGATGAATGAGTTAAAAATCACTAAACACCATGCACAGCTGAGGCTGATGACAAAGTTATCTGTACCTGGTCCTTAAATATTGCACAAATTCAAGGCTTCCGGGAGGTTAATTGTCATTCCAGAGCCTGTGGTACATAGTAAGGAACAAAACCAGGTACTCAGGTCCCCAGGATTTAGAGGAAGCAATCATACAAATTACGACTGTGAGATTATCACTAGAGGAGTGTGAACTATAAGAGTAACTGTACATTTAAAAACTATATATAATAAGAAATAAAACTTTTTACAAAGAATAGAATAGAAGTTTATTTATGAAGCACATTTCATTACAGGTACGCTCAATGTGCTTTACATTGTAGATTAAAAAAAAAAAAACAGGAATACAAGAGACAAAATATCTGTCTCAACAATCATGAATATGATACAAAAATATGAACCAAAACTGCGTAAAAAAAGACTGAAAAATATACGTTGCTTTAAATAAGTGTAACTGTGGATGTGAGTGAGAACCCACAAGTCGCCATGTCTCACTCACTCATTCTGATGAAACATTAGCAGCCTCAGTAAGCAGACAAATTGAAATGTTTAGAAGATGATGGTGCTTGGTGAGACATTAAGTCATCATTCAAGTTTATGAAATCATCCTCAGGGGGGAAATGAATGTACACATAACATTTAAAGGCAACCAAGGCGACTGTTTTAAAACATTTCATTCAAATCCCCCCAAAACAAGTCTGCCTCTTGTTTGGTCTAAAGCTAAGTCTGCAAATGAACAAGTCAGCAAGGTCATGAATTTTTAAAGACTTGTTGACAGTTAATCTAATATCTTCAGTCTGGACCAGAGAGGTGGAACTCCATCCGTTTATAACACGACAATAATGTGTCTAAAGATACCGTTTTAACTCCAGCTACAGAAGGTACGTTCCTACCTTGATGTCTGAAACATTTGAACTACCAATCACATATTTAGATGCAGATTATGAATACCTACATAAATATCTTGGATTGTCATTTTAAGCTCAGTTTCAATCATAGAGTGTAAATATAAATGGACAAAGCCTGAGTGACGTCAGCATTCTGTTACGGCAGGGGGCTCAGGAGGATCATCGGCAGCAGCCGCCATGCTTTCATTTTTTGTACCAGACTGTAAACATGTTCATTTCTGCTGTAGAAACAGCTTTTTTTTGGCTATGGTGTTTATGTGGCTCCTGGAGCTCCTGGAGGCAGCCTCAAGTGGACTCTCTACGATCTGCAGGATTTTGCACTTTCACATCAAATTAGTTTTTCAAGAGCGGAGGTTGTCGCTTGGTTTCAATCGATCCTTGAGGCCTAACTTTGTAACAGAGGAAGAAACATGTCTCTACTTTATAAAAGTTAATGCGTGTCAGTTTATCTCCAAATGGAACAAATGGAAGAGATGACTTTGAGTGGAACGGCAAGTGGAGAAATGTTTGCGCTCTGTCTCGGTTGATTGTTCACACAAGAGCTATTCAAACAACTGTCATAACTGGAATTTGATTTGTCCTCAGAGACCTGATGGTTAAATATTTTCTCTCTTTGTCTCTTCAAGAGAATGAGAAATACTCTCCGCCGGTTTGTGATGAGATTACTATGAAAGCCTAGTGAGCTCACTCTGAACCACACTGGAAAGGCTAACATAGAGAGGAAGCTAAACTGTGTGAACTAAACTAGACTCACATGTGGCTGCACCCCAATTCAACCACAGTCTTCAGGGTAATTAAAAAAAGGTGCTGATTTCTTTCTTTTTTTTTTCTTACAACTGCACGCACCTTTTCCATGTCGCTGGTTTTTCATTACTTTAAATTTTAAAAATCTTACTCCAGAGGTACATCTTGTTTGATTATTTCCTCCACCACCCAACCCCCCCCTCCCCCCCTTATTAAATCCACTACTCATTAGATCAACAACTTCACACTTAGGCTAACACAGGACAGAGAGAGAGATCTGCAAAAATATCATTAAGACCCCTTTACTTTGCTAGAAAAGGGTTCATTCAGTCTCAGGAATGGGAAAGTGGGTGAAATCCTAAGTGGGGCGGAGCATTGATTTGAAACCAACGACTTTATTGATTAACTATTAATCAACTGCAGTCACATCCAAAAGGTATCTGGACGGTAACTCACTCATCAGCATCACAGCTTATTTTTAGGTTTAATCATACTTTGAGTTGTAAACCTGAGCTCACACTCCTTGTTCAAATGGACATACACTTGATGGCGACTGCAGCTATGTTTTTACATTTACATTGTTCAAGGCTATGTGATTGTGCTCGGAGACTTTTGGGTTTCTGTGTTGCCCTGCTGCTGGTAGAAGATAATATCCATGTAAAGAATCTGTGATTCATCCACTCAGGGTGAGCATTGAAACTGAAAACAGGTTCATTTGATAGCGTGGTATTTTGGGAATGCACGTCTTATAAATATCTTGCAGCGAGTTTAATAAGAGGATCAGCATCACTAATGCCTGTATGGTAAATATGATTTTATATGGATATCACGACCCATTTCCCACAATGCTTTGTGCTGGACTGAATACCTAGATGTGTTTTCTTTTAATAAAACCTATTAACCTGTTGTTTCTGTTGTCAAAGTCTGTATTCTGAGGCTGTTTTATGCACTGAATGTAAATCTGTTCTTCAGTTCTGATCATAACCAAAGAGACTGTTGCATTTCATGGAACTAGCTACACTAAATAGTTGTGCCCCCTGTTTCTTCTTGTGTCTCTGCTATGAAATTTGCTACAATATAACGGTAGACAGCAGCTGGCCAACATATGGCAGCATAAAGCAACTAGCCTGATGCGTACTGTCGTCCCCTGATTAGAGCGTGTGCATGTACTGTATGTGTGCGATCATGTGCATGTCTTGTCTTTTTGCATTTGAGTTGCCACGGAGATGTTATATCCTGCTAGATCTGAAGCACCTGGGCCCATTGCTCCACCCTGGATATGAAAGCCAAACTTCCTGTGCCTCTCTCGCTCTCTCTTCCTAAGCCTGGCTGACGTTTGCACCGTTGTTGCTTTAGTTCTTATGTTAGTGCACTCTACAACACAGATTTAACACACCCCATATCTCCTATTATTGACGTATATAACTCGTTTTCAAATACATTTTTCATTTTCTTTGGTAAAATTCTGACTCCTCTCGTCTTTTGCCATTACCCACGAGCCAGTTTATGACAATACAAAAAGGACAAAATGTCTCTACCAACACCTCCAGAGCTCAATAACCACTCCACTATTAGCTGTTGTTGGCAAAAGTTGCAAATTATTGTGTGTATTAAACCAACAAGACATAACAAGTTAATGAATCAGCTTTGTTGTTACACCTTTAGGAAAGCTACGCTAGTTTCCCCCTCTTCCAGTCATTATGCTAAGCTAAACTGATCTGGCTACAATATTACATGACATGACTTTACAGCAAACCCTACAATCTATAGCTATCAAGAAAGAAAATAAGCATCTTGTTCCAAACTATCAATCTGTGTCTTTAAATGCGCCTGAATACGCCAACCACTTTTATAAGTTGTCGATACAGTTTAACGCTTGATAACTTCTCTGGGTCTCAATCTCATAAACTTGATTCATTTTGTGATACTTAGTTTTATGATTCTCTCTCCATCCTGCTGCATTTCGAGGCATCTCCCAAGATAAGTGAGCTGTAGCTACATTTGGCAGCAAACTGAACGGACCACCTGCATTCATCATAAAATGAGTCAATCCATTACACAATCTGTGCTGGAAATATTAGCTGTGATACGTAAAAGTGTTAGCCAGCAAGACCATGTCGTCCAGTGTTCCTCTAAGTGCTCTCAGTTTTCTTAATGTAATAACACTTTTCTACTGAGGAGTTCAGCGGGGACACAAAGAGGGGAAGGTGGTGTGTGTGTGTTTGTGTGTGTGTTTGTGTGTGTGTGTTCAGGAGCAGGGGAAAGCCCATGACAGGGAGCGAGAAAGAGAGTTGGAGTTAAACGAATGGCTGAGATGATTGCGAGTGCTGGTGCAGGGATTGAATTCTGAGCAGGTCGTATTTCAGCCTGCCGAGGCAAAAGTCCAAGTGACACACACACACACATACACACACACACACACACACGCACACACAGGCCGCACACACACACATTGAAGCCTATTTCACTTCTACTGAAAAGCCTCTTCACACAGACCTCCAGCACCATTACAGCGCTGCGGGGAACACGCTCCAAGCGCTGGAGAGGACTCCGAGTGTGAGATCATGTTAACAAGATTGAATCTCTTTATTTACAGTGTCTGAGTTTTTAGTAAAGGCTCTTTTTAACATAAATAAATGTGCTCCCTCCCCCCCCAAAAAAAAAGAATCTAAAAAAATTAAAGCTTTCAGAAAAAGATTCTTCCAATAATCCAATGTGTCTTTTACATTTTAACTGACACAAAAAGCTTTCCATCTGTTTTAAGAAGGAGCACAGAAAGGAAGTCAAGAAAGAAAAATGACATTTTGGGTGGACTGAGGGGAACATAAGACCGTAAAGCCAAGAAATAACAGAGGGACAATCTGTCAATGTCAGTAAAAATACATAAGACAGCAGCTGTAGCTCCAAAAGTAACGCACAACCAGTGATAGATTCAAAGACTGGATTGGGGCAAAGAAGCATGAAGTAGCAATCAGTTCCTCTCAGATCTTATTTACGTACACAACTGAAAAGTATTTACATGAGCTAAAAGGGACATCAAAAACATTTGTCTCATCCTAATTCTCTTCTCAGTGAGAGGCTGATACCAGGCTGCTCTATCTTGTGACTGTCTGACAACATGAAAGAGAGTTGGAATCAACCAAAGAGTGAAGTTATCTCTTTGATTTTTTTGATTTGAATACATTTTAGTCACCTGAAGCCGTGAAAGTGCCCAATATTTCATGAGCGAAAGTTATGCTTTCAATGATTTTCTAAAACGGTAAGAGCACTACAACAAAGAACTGCAACCATCAGTTGTTGAGTTAGATGTTACAAACCCTGAAGTGGATTTAAGAGATCGTAAAGCCCGTTGTTTTGTTTTTCGAAATTGACAGTGATAGTAGAAAAGTTCCAGACTACTTGTACTGTCTGAGCAGTTAAAGAACTTTGTCACAAGTGACAACGGATGACACTTCATGCTCATAAGCTCAATCTTCTTTCAACTTCCGTAACATACTGTACTTTATGACTGAATTGCATTTAGGCGAACGTCTTTCAAAGAGATTTGTGTTTGGATCAAATTGAATCTTTGAAATACTGAGACGAAGGTATCAGGGGAAATAAATATGCAATCAGTTTGGTATTAATACCAAAACTTTGGAAAGCAAATTGAAGATTACAGTCATATCAAATCAACTGTTATGTAATCCAAGGAATCAAAGATTTGCCTTGTCAGCCCTTAGACAACTCATGTGAAGTATATAACATACAAAAACTGAAAAAACTCTAACTAACTATTCTGCACTGTACAACAAATGCTGAATGCTGCTCCTCAAACCTGCAATAAGTTGTTTTTTTTCACAAGGCTACAGTTTTGGGTTGTACTCCACTTCAGCAGTGTGGTACTGAACGGACAGCTCCTGCTGCTCGGGGTGCCATTTGTTATCCCTCTTTTAACCCCTGCAGCCGCTCAGGGCTGCCGTGCGCATCGACTCACTACCTCAGCCAATAACCTGCTTCTACTCCGAGTCCGCTTGCAATGGGAATCAATATTTGGGTCGACTGAGTGAAAAGAGCAGAGTCGCGGAAATGCCGTGCCAGAGCAGGCTGCCATCCCGCCTGCTGGGATGCATTCACAAGCGCACTAAACCCTCACACGCTTTAAAATAATCCCCTCATTGTAAACAAAGAAGCAGAGGGGGGGAAGAAAAGACGCATGCAAGTCCCGAGTCTCGCCATGATGTATGCTGTGTGTTGTGCACAGAGGAGTGCAGGAGCGCAGGTGGTCGAATGGGGCCAAATGGCCTGAGTGTGCACGCATTTCTTACCCGGACTTTTCTTTTGGTGCAGTATAGGGAAGAAAGAGGAGGAGGGGGGGTAGAGAGCAACTCCACCGCTCTCCCTTCTTCAGGCGCCTCTCTCCATCCAATGACACCGGTGCCGGTCCAGTCTGTGTAGCCGGAGGGGGGAGGGGGGGGGGGAGGGGAGGGTGTAGGAGGGGAGAGCAACGGCGTTCACACTGCTCCCGATTCAAATCATCCGAAAGCTCTGAGACGCGGCCAGCTGAAGGAGGAAGAGGAGCAGAGGGGTGAAGAAGAAGAAGAAGAAGAAGAAGAAGAAGAGCAATAGGAGGGGGGTTATGTTGCACTCGGAGGTGTCCGTCTCTGTGTGCTGCTGTTCGCTGGAGTCTGGAAACCTGCTGCAGGAGGCATTTCTGTAAGAGCCGCAGATGAACCTTCTTCCACCGACTGCAGAAAGAAAGTCCCACCCCTGCAGTGAAACTTCCACCGCCGGGCCGCTCAATAACAAGACCACCGCCTCCTCCTGCGAGGCTCCACAGCAGCACTGAGGAGGACCTGCCTGCTGAACACACACACACACACACGCACACACGCACACACGCACACACACACACACACACACACACGCACACACACACGCACACACACACACGCACGCGCGCGCGCGCACACACACACACACACACACACACACACACAGACTGGTGTTATGCAACGGATGCTCAGGGGGGAGACTGTGAATGGGAAGATGTGTCAGTGTACTTCAGGGACATGCAAACTTTTCAAGTCTTCCTCATCATCCATCCTCAGCCTGACGCCCACAAATCCCTCCTGACCCCCCAAACTGACTGATTTCTGTCCCAAGAACAAACCTCACCTCCTCCTCTTCATCCTCCTCCTCCTCCCTTCTTTACCATCACCTCAGCTCATGGGGATGATTCAGTGTGAAATTACATAACTGTCTGCTGGAGGTGGGCAGGGTGAAGTGATGACACCTCAGTTAGAGAATCACTTACCTTTATTCATCCTGACATTTCCTATATGGCATCAAATGAAAGGTTACATAAATTACTCCTAAATTACTTTCTAGATCAGTACAGTCAAATAAAGTTGTGGGCTGAAGTTAATTTCACAACTTTGGTAACATTCTCATAATGATAACTGCTCTGTAAATGAATGTTTTATCGGCCATTATTAAAGCCATTATTTAAAATGTATAATCAATGTTTAATAAAGGAAGCTGGAACCAATTTTTACATCGCTTTATCTTAACTGGCTAATGTCTGTGACGTGTTTTAAACATTTGATGAAAATTGTTTTTCCTTTATTTGGCGTCTTATGCTGCTTAGCTGAGTACAGTTTTCACTCATGGTGGAAAGTTTCCTTGAGTTGCAATACAAAATGTTTCTCTTGCATGCTCCAGTGGTAAATACAACACAATGATTTTCCCCTTCTAGTGGCCCAATGTAGAAGAAATAGAAAAAAAATATCAATATCTACTCTATTAGTGAAGAAAGTGTTATGCAGTGCCATAAAAGATTACCTTCCAGTGCAGAAAATATCATGCTTGTTGTCACTGCAGTGAGGAAGTGATTAAGTGTTAAATTGTGTTTTTTTTTTTTTTTTGAGCGGAGAAAACAGAATGCAGTGCCATCTACCATGCCATAAATGGATAGAAGTATAATACAGTGCCCTCGAGGGTGCCCTGCAGTGGAGAAAACACAATCACTTAACCACTAACGTGCACTTCCAGTGGACAAAAATGAAATGCAGTGACCTCAACTGTACCTCTCCAGTGGAGGAAATCCATTGCAGTACCCTCTTTGGTGCCCTATCAGTGGAGAAAACATGATTAAGTCCACGATAATACATATTTTCTAGTGGAGAAAACTTGATGTAGTCCGATGTACGGTGCAAATATAATATTATTTTTGGACAGAAAAAAACTGTCACAACCTTATAACC
Source organism: Labrus mixtus (assembly GCF_963584025.1). Taxonomy (NCBI): domain Eukaryota; kingdom Metazoa; phylum Chordata; class Actinopteri; order Labriformes; family Labridae; genus Labrus; species Labrus mixtus. The sequence goes on from NC_083615.1 coordinate 12,281,325, forward strand.
ATGCAGCAATGTTGAGACAAGAAAAAAACAGAAGTGTGTCCTCTAGAATGCAACCTTTGACACTTAAATAGAGCTTACTTTTTTTTTTTTAAATAACCATTGTTGGAGTAAGAGTGCTAACTCAATGAAAGTCACTGTAGTTAAACAGGAAGTGCAGAAGTGGATTTCTGCCATTTGATTGCTGAATGTTAGCACTTGATGGCTGCTCAAGGATAAATCTCTTAATGTATGTTTACAAAGCTTTTCAGTTTGCTTAAAGTTTCTAATATCAAACTCCATGCTGACAATACTTAACATGCATGTATCAGGCCTGCAATATGACATCTGTGGAGTCTTTCACTCACTTAATGATAGTAAATTCAACAGGACACGCCAAGCTGGAAGTGAGTAAGAAACTACAGCTAATCATGACAACATGTTGGCTATAAATGAATGAATGATTTTATTGAAATGTCAGGTCATATACAACACCCATCCCACATAGACTTATTCTGACACATTAGCTGAGAGTCAATCAAATGTTCCAGCATGTCATTTAGCCAACAACACAACAGCACCATTGACATGAACCATTCCCCAAACACTCCAAGAGCCCCTCACCCCTACACTCCCCTGGTAAGTATGTTATGATGTGCCCTGACACCAAATGTGGCCTTCTCTCTGACTTCACTCTACCATATTATTGATTAAACAATGACTCACATTAAAGGTAATAAACCCACTGGAGCATCCCTCTGCATCCAGACTGATGAATGGGATTGTTATTGCCTGCATGGAGTACTTATACCAGACAGATTTCAAACCAATGCAGAGAGAATTCCAGCAGGTCCTGAAAGAGAGCCACAGCTAAACTGTAAATGCTCATTGTTAGAAGTTTTCATTGAGTAGAAAAAAACATATTTCATGATGTAAACACATATTCAAATCTGGTTTATTAAGCGATTAGATGAAGACTGCAGCATATGATGCGCTCTGGTAATTCTTTGATATGTTATGCTTTTATCTCTAATCCTGTCTATGGAGGATCTTTGTGACTTGTTTGGTGGCCATGTTCTTGTTTGCAGCGTTGGCATCATATGCTGGTTGAAGACCGACAACCAATCAGAACATGATGATCAGTTACAAACCGTCAGCAGTGCAGTCACATCAAACAAACCTCTGTTACCTTTAAGAGGGATAATGATAGAGAAAACATCAACTCCCTTTTGACGTAAAACAACTGGGTGCTGAATCCCAAAAAATGAAAGAAAAACAATTCCAAGGAAAAGGGCCTGTTACACGCTGAAGAAGAGCGTCTGCTCGAAACGCTCATGTGGCAATTAAAAATACTAATTTGGAGTGCTGTCCTAATTGTTTTTCACTTTTAAGAGGGAACCGTACTTGTGCTATGTGATGTAAACCGAACCCTGAAGGACTTATCACATGGAATAAAATGAAAAACAAACATCTGATGTAGTTTCATTTACAATATGACACGATATAATTTAATCTTTCTGCACTTTCAATTGCCAAAATGATGAGTAAAAACATTATGTAATATAAGAGAGTAATCTCAGTCTAGACGGGATCCTCTCACCAATTTTGCTTTAGCTGTATGACAGTTTCATCAGTGGCAAATCCTTGTAAGACCCTCTAAAGATCATTTTTTCCTTCTGTTCATCCTGCAAAATTCCCACAGCATACTTTCTCAGCTTTTATTCACACTGAAGAAAATCTGGCATAAACTGAAGTCAAAGCAAAGCCTATAAAAATCAGCTTAAGTGGCTTCACAGCAGGAGGATAATGCATACTAGGTTAACTTTTCCTTTTGAAATGTCTCCATCTGGTGGTGGCACTCCTGTATTGATGTTAGCTATCTGTGAATGACTCATACAGATGTTACAAAATTTAATTTTTTTCCCTGGTTAGTTCATGCAGTAACTTTCTCTTAAAGACAGAAGACAGAAACAAAGACATTTTTAATTACGAGTGGAGGAGTATTGTAGATAATTATTCAGGGAAATGTTTCATAAATAGTCATTTTCTTCACATGGATCACTCAGAAGAGGTTCATACCATTTACTTTAGGATGCTTGTGAATAGTGAGCTGGGAGAAGTTGACAGAAGGCACTTTAATTAATTCAGAGAGAGTCTTTAAATCCTTCAATCTAATATTGTGAAAAAAATCTCTGCGATTGATTCTTAAAGCAACATTAGACTTCAATCAATAACTTATAATAACTCTTCACTCTGAGAGAAGTGAAGGGATCTTTTTATCTCCACTACTATCAAACACCCTGAGATACATCAGCAAAGAAACATACTGTAGGACTTGCAGAACTTACAAAGAGAAAAAAGAACGATTGAAGATTGCAGACTTTAAAGTTTAAAACAGTCACAGGGATTTGGTTGATGTTCGAACCTCATGAAATGATGAATATGTTCCCAGTTTTAGCATGGTCACTGTAAATAATTTAAAGGTTCATTATCAGCCCGAGGCTTGAGTTTGGTTCAGTGACGCTGCATTGCGAGCTCAGTTTGAAAAGGAGTAGAAAAAAATGTTTGACTAAACTCACTGGTTTTAATTCAGTGAAAAAAACAGTTCAAAAACAACATCAGGTTGAAAGTGCTTTTGAGGATATCCATTTAGAATTGGATGCCTGAGCAATGTTTCCCAAAAAGTTGGCACAGGGTCATGTTAACAACTCTGCCGGAACACTTTTTCTTTTAACAACACTTTGTAATCATTGTTAAACTGAGGAGTCCACGTTTCTGTCATTTTGAAAGTGGAATGTTACCATTCTTCCTTAATGTAAGATTTCAGCCTTTTCAACAGCCTGGGTCTCCATGGTTTTATTTTACACTTGATGATGCTTTAAACATTTTCAAAGAGTGACAAATTGGGACTCCAGGAAGGTCAGTTTATCACCTGGACTCTTTACCTACTGAGTCAGGCCGCTGTGATACGTCCAGAATGTGCTTTTACATTGTCTTGTTAAAATGAATAAGGCTTTCCCTGAAATGTTAGCTTTCAATGTTTTATCACATTCTGTTTTTAGTCACATTTGTGTCCAAACTTTTTGGGACTTCTGGTTGTACATGAGGAGAGTGAAATACACGGTTTACTTTAGAGTAACAGTAGTTCCATCTTTTCACCGTTTTATCTAAGCTCCTCTGTTTTACAGTCTGTCCAGCATCGATTCATTCTTCTTTTTCTCTACTGGAGGGAAACAATCAAGCGTATCATAACAGCAATAAGACGATGGCAAGAAGTGTATTTATAAAAACATATATTTATTGTTCTGTTACCGTTGGTTAACTCCATCAACAATAAACGGCGGCAGGCCAGGAGACATACTGTACACATATTAATAGAGAGCCTCGGAGAGCTTCTGTTTTTCTGTTCAGTGGCAATAAACAATGCAACGAAGAAATCAGAGCAAAGAGAGAGAAAATAATAGACCATATTGGCTGTGGGCCGTACAGCTGATGAATGTTGGACATCAGTGGAGCGCTCAAAGTCATCCTTCTGCCTCTTCTCGAAGTGGTTCATCTCCTAAACAGATCACTTTACAAGAGGGGTAAAAATACTGTACATCATTCTGTATTTATTCTTTGTTAAGGTCAGTGATAACTACTCACACACCTTTGTCTTCTCGATTATGAGCAGGTAGAAGAAAGTTAAGCTTCAGAAATGAATAAATGACATTTAGACTCTAGTGACAGAAATAGAGGTGCTCCGTACGTGACAAAATAGTGTGTGTGGGTTAAAATAGATAAAGGTTATATATATTTATACTATATATACTATATAAAGGCTTAAATCTTTAGACACAAGGACAGCCACCAGTGCTGTCCACACACATTCCTCAGAACACAAAACCTGTAAAATGCAGCAACACACTCACACCTGCTTTATTTCGCTCAATGGACCATTCAGTTCTGGTTCTGTAGACCGGCAGGGACAGGATCCTGATCCCAAAAGAACTATATCCCGAGTGGCAAACTGAACTGCTCCAGTAATCAGATATGAAGAGAAGATGTGATACAGTATACAGAGCAAAAAAGGTCAACTTTAGGATTCTTTTTTTTTAGTGTCCATTTGAAGTAATCGCACACCTGAATGCAGGCTAGGAAACATTCTGCAAGTAAGTAAGTACAGCTAGAGTTGTTTGGATCAAAGTTAAAGATGTTTGTGTTTTAAAGATGTTTTAGCATCTCAATCACTAAGAAACCCTTGAGTTTGGCTGTGTTGTTTTTTGAGGGAAAACTGAAGCGTCTGAACTTGTTTTACTAGCATCGATCACAGACTTGAAGGCTGCTGAGCAATATCGCAGACCTCCTTTTACTGAAGAATCATATTTGTTGTGAGTCCAGCAGCAAGCTGTCCGATTGGCTAGATAATAACAACAAAGCGGACGGGAAACGAGGCAGGAGGAATGGAAACAAGTCTCAGTGGTTGAGTAATAAGTTTCTCTTCTGTGGAGATGTGAAACAAAGTGGTTCTATTGAAAGGGTGGTTGTGTTTCTGGAGCAGACGACGGCAGGTCCAAAAAAAACCCCAAAAAAACTGTTTTCAGTCCAGGCAAACTTTTACATTCCACACGCTGCAAATCAAAACAAATCCAGATCCTCTGATTCACAGGAACTTTTCTCAGTCTCTCCTGCATCATCATGTCCTCAGTCCTCCATCGAGGAGTTTCCACTAAATGTGCAAATGTCGTCCGTAACGCAGAACCGTTCCAAAACAACTTGACAAAAACAACACAATAAAAAAAACAAAAAAAAACTTTTTGCAGTCTCCGAAACATCCGTCTCCTTTCCACTGTAGTTCTTTAACTTTGTTTCCTAAGTTGCAGGTTTCAACTGAAATGCATCAGTTTATGTGCCAGAAAATGAATTGAAGAGAAGTGTAGGACAAGACTGCATGATGTCTGAAAAGTGTTCACACGCTGTTACCTCCAAAGAAAACAACAACAACAACAACAACAACAAAAGACATTAATTGCACGTACTCCGACAAGAAACCAAACCAAAGGCGGTGGCAGTTGTGTCCCATTTGAACTCCAAAGTCTCTAAAACCTGCTAAATGCTCCCAGGAGACTACAAAGATAAAGTTCTCATTCAGGAAGTGTAAGTTATGTTCAAACACACCTTTAGACTGGTTTTGGAGGGGTGTAGAGTAAACCTAGATACTGTAATCAAGTCTGACTGCATCTCATTACAAACTGAAATAAATATCTCTGTTTAATAATGTTGAAATATCTCTGAACTTTATAATTCAAATATATGACGGATCTTTGGCTTCACTGCTAAAAGTATTCCACTTTGCATCAGTCGAAATTAAACCTCACCTTGGTAAGAATTAATTCTGAGGAGGACACATCTATCAACCCCTTCAATTCAGACGGCCATCTTTGATCTTTTTCTGTTCTTTGAGGATTTCAAATATCTGTTGTTCCAAGAATGGAAAGTTTTTTAATATATGACGTTATAATTATTAATGCAGTTAATGTGAGCAAAACCTGCATTTCTTATGCTTCCTTAAGTTGTCTCTCCAGAAACAGAGATATTTGAGGGAATCTAACTGTGGTGTGTCATCAGAAGTCTGATGAAATGTTTGAAAGCTCAAATTTATTCTGTTTGACGCTACCTCAAATAAAACCAGGAGACAGCTGCCATACGAATTAAATATCATATAAGCGATCACATTTCTGTGGTCTTGAAGAACTTGGCAGCGATAAAGCGTAGAAATGTTGAAATTCCCTCATCAATCTGTTAAATCTAGTGGAGTGTAATAACCTATGAGAGATGTGATCAGCTAAAGAAAGTCAGGGGGAGGAGCCATTTTCTTTTCTAGAATATAATGTTAAAAACGGTCCAGGACTGGTTTTTAGAACAATGTCAGACAGCCACTTCCCCTGGCTTGACTCCTAAGTATCCTGCTGTTGTAAATGGTGCTAACACTTACCCTGAACATGAAGCCCCTTCTGTCTGATGGGAGCACTGTCTCTCACTCCATGCTTTGATTTGTCCATGAAGAAAACACAGATTTTAAACAACTCGCTGTTTAGCTTTAGCTGAGGATTGTAGCTGCTGCAACAACAAAGCTGACTATTACCTTAAATCACACATTAGCGTGAGCAGAGGGACCACATTGGGGAAGTTGGATCTGTTGCCATGGTAACAGCTGGTCAAAGGATCTCAGAGTGGCTGCGACTGAGTCAGGTGGATGTTGTGTGCTTGATGTGTTTGGTTCTGTGCTGTGTGTGCTGGCTGGCTCTGGTTCTGGGGCTTCGGATGAGGCTGGGGCTGCTGCAGGATGTGCACCACCCTGCTTAGGGTGTCTGTGGTGGCGAACGCCAGGTACTGGCAGCAAAGCCAGTCCTCCAGACTCACGCCGCAAGCCGAGTCCAGAGAGCGCTCTGCAAATTTGATCATCATCAGAGTCCGCTTCAGGTCCAGCCAGTTCTGGAGGGTGGCCTCTCGCTGGCTGGCAGTGGCCCCAGACATGGGGCCCGTGCTGCTGCAGCCCAGCGCCTGAAACAAGTCCTCCCGCGGGCCCCACAGCAGGCACTGCAGGCAGGCCCGGGCCTCGGACATGCGGATCCTTTCAGAGGGGTTGACAGTGAGAAGTAACCTTGCCAGCTGCTGCAAACCCTGTGAGTAGAGAGATCTGACCGGAAGTGGGGGCAGGTCCGCCCACGTGTACTCCCTCTCCTTTAGCTCCGGTGTCTCCTCGAAGGGGTTGGGCCTGTGCAGCATCTCGTAGATGAGAATTCCAGTCTGGAACTCGTCACACTTGCGGTACTGAGTCGCTGTGACAATTTCAGGTGCAAGACGTGACTGATCTCGCAGCGTACCAGGGTCGGCGGCCATGAGATTGCTCTTCTGCTTTGCTTGGGAGAAGTTGCTGATGATAAGGCGGGCGGGGCAGGTGGCGTTGGCAGCTGCAGCAGCAGCACTGGCAGACGTTGCACCAGAACTGTTGCTGCTGCTGTTGCTGTTGTTGTTCGGCTCGAGAACGTCTAGATTCCAGGGGATGCCAGGTTGGCAGTGGACCATTAGCAGATTTTCCAGGCGCAAGTCACAATGGGTAACATGATACGGTTTCATGTGCTCTAGGCCGGAGCACAGCTGCAGCAGCAGGAGACACACCTGACGCTCATACAGCTCAGGGTTATGAGTGTGTCTCTGGACGCCTTCTCGGACAAAATCAGCCACAGTTTGAAAGGGCACCTCACGTGTGATGACAACCACCCTGCTCTTCAAACGGCCGGCAGTATTCATGTGACTTTCTGTTTGTGTTTCATCTAATTTACCATTTGGAGCTTTGGAGTCTGCTGTCTTTGTTTCAGTCTTAATCTCTTTCTCCTTCAGCCCGCTCACATCTTCCTTCTCCTCTTCCTCGTCGTCGTCCTCCTCCTCTTCATCTTCTTCTTCCTCTTCCCAGGGCAGAAGGCGGGTGGGGACATCAGCCAGAAAATGTCCACAGTCTTGTTGGATGTTGAAGTTCACCGCCAGGCTCTGCCTCACTGCGAGGCTGTGGAAAAACTGCTGCTGGGTCTCCTTCACTTTGCTGCGACAGATCTGGAGAAAAACAGAGAGAAGAAAGAGAATGTTAACATCAATGTGAGATCTGATATTGAGCTAACAGACAGCTGAAGGCTAGTGATACTTAATGTTTTTGTTTTGGTTAAAAAAAAACATCAAAAGATCTTACAAAAAAGTATTGTGTGTATCATAAGTTGTATACATGGTATAGGGGCTCCATTGTTGCAAAGTAACTATTTCAAAGTGAAAAAGTGCACTCAGTAGAGTTCACATCTCTGTCATGTGTTTCTGGAGGCACTTTGGGTGGTGAACAGCAACGTCTACCTTCTTGTCCCCTCTTAAACAAAAAGTGAATCCTGCTCCAACGTCCCTCAAGGCTCCCTTACAGTCAATAGGGAAGGGAAGATAACGAGACACAGGATTTATTCATCTTATTTTATTGCTGTGCACGGATACACACACGTAGGCCTGTACACAAAAATCCCCTCTAAGCTGGCCGATACTGGAGATAAACAACTAACGAGCCACATTTCCCGAAGGCTGTCATGTGCCTTATGAATTAGGATACTGTGCTTTATCTGAGTGAGTCCCCTTAACACTGACCTTTTGCAAGAAATCATCACTGGAGCACCAAAAGTTTACCAAAGTAGTCGCCAAGAAGAGCACTTTTACTCAAGTTCTCCTTTCTCAAGTTTCTCCTTATCTTAAGTTGGGGTGATGGGTTTGTGACAGGGAAGTGAAACCAGAGGTGCTGATGGACAGTCTAAAGTTAGGGACACTTATCAGAACTTTGGATATGCACTTAAAAAAAGGGGGCCAAACAGTCTCTCCTGAGAACAGTCTTAATGTTGCACTTGATTGCTCAGATGAAAAATGACAGAAAGGTCATTATGTAACGATGAAAAACAGCTTTAAAGAGATGCTCAAACCCGCACAGCTAAAGCTAATCATGATGTGAAGTGCTTGTGAATGTCAAGTATCATCTGTTTAAGAGAGTTACAAGAAAGGTCAGACACAGCATCCCCGGATCCAACATCACAGAAGTACTTCTGATGGAGGATAATGGCCTATTAACAGATTGTTCTCATCTTTTCAAGGGATTTTTGGACAAAAATAAAATGTTACTTAACAACAGTTTTATCCTTTATAATGGTTGAAACTTTTAAATAATGAGAGCTGATGTAAGTGCCTTTGTTCATTTTGACATTTCTCAGCCAAGACCAAACTTCTGTTATTCCTTTAGGCGTTCCATTGTTTGATGTTTGGAGAGGGAAATAAATTTTAGTTTAAAACTGTATATAAACTCAAACCTGTTGACTACTGTGGGAGAGAGCCACATTGTGCTACATCTAAAATAAAATACACAGTTTAGGCAGAGAATCAATACAATATCTCTACAATCAAAGATTTTTTTTGAACTCTTAGGTGTCATTCTGTTTCTCGAAAATATTTTGCAGCTCAAGGCGTCAAAGATTTTAGACAACAGAGGAGGAGAGCAGGACTCTCTGCAGTCAGAGACAGCACTGAGTTTGTCTGCTAACCCACAGTGACAGCCTCTTCAGCACTCGCTGTTTCTACACTTTGATCACAGTTAGAGAAAGAGAAAAGAGGCCAACTAAAGGATGAAGTCGCACCGTGCAGACAAAACTTTCACTTAAATAAAAACAAAGGGGGGAAAAATCACATCATATTACTGTGATGTTTTTGGTTGAACAACACTTCATGTTTTTTCTTGTAGAAATGGTGGAAGTTTATGAGTTATACTTTATAGACCAGAAAATCTATTTACGAACTTCCTCTACTGTAAATCAACAATCAGGGATAAATACATCCCCCTCCGATATCCTTTCCCCCCTACTCTCTGTTATTACAAACATGCTTAAGCTAAATCACACACACAAACAGGATCCTATGGACAGGCTTTAATGGAGAGATCTCAGAGTGAGGGAGCTGCACACATAGAGGCACCCCAAGCATATTGGGGTTTGATGCCTTGCTCAGGGACACCTTGGCAGTGTTCAGGAAGTGAACTGGCACCTCTCCACACCTGGCTTTTGGATTTGACAACCCTCTCGTTCCATTATTTTTATTTACAGCTCCATGATTTACAGTTTATGTAGAGGTTATTAGATTGTGATGTGGCATTGAAGACATCTACATTCTGTTACTCCTCAGGAATGTGCATGTTCACTGAATGTTTGTTTAGACATGTTGGGTCTTAAACTTCAACTGCCTACTGCACTTCCTTATTTTAGGTGTCACTTTTACAAGCCACACTGTGTAAGCTACATTGCTGGTTGTGACACAAAGCTTCAGGTTAACAAGCAAATTTCAATGTTCCCTAGTTTCCCTAATGCTGATATCAAAGAGAGGCACTTAAAAGTGTTAAGGCACACCAGCTCTTTCATTTGAATTCCCCCTGAGAGTCAAGACTTCACACATACATGCTAAAGTTGGATTATGAATAATTAGCACTGCATTAAAAACATCACAGTATGAAAAATCTCATTTGCAGGAGCGTCAAATACACTTACGGGGTTAAGAGAAGCAGTAGAACAACTTTTAAGTGGGGGGTTGAGGAAAGTTTAATTGGGATGTTGGAGCCTGTGTGTGCTCTTCTGCTCCTGGTTGTCTTATTTATGTATGAAATGATAAAAAAACACAGACTTTCTCTTGAGCCCGTTGCGAATGTGAAGGCAAAGCTTTGAAGTGCTGACACTTTCATATCCTGTGAATAATGCAATCTTCATCCATATCTTCTTTGTGATTAACTTCAGAAGTGGTCCACAAAGCTCTGCCCCTAACCCCCAACTCTCTCCTCTCAGCCTTTACATACCAACTCTCTACCGCACACATACACAAGGGCAAGAAGCCTCACATAACGATGTATGAGAAGCAAAACAAAATACATGCACACACAGGTTTTATTGCACGAAGTCATGCCCTCAAGGCTCAAAGTTTAAGTGCTAATACTTCCGCGCACCTCTCTTCACCTCGGCTAAGAGAGCGGGAGGAGATTCCTCAACATGAACAAACAAAATACAATAATTTAAAGATCTTCTTCAAGGACAGCAGCTACTACACTCAGACAAATGTATCTAAAATTCCATCTCAAAACACACAAACACAAACTAATGAATTAAACTTGAAAGATGCTTTTTGTTCAGGCACACAGTACGACCTGTGCCCACATACAGCTGCTCCCTGTAGTCAGGCATAAAGTGAGCAGCTGAATGTGGGTGAAAAACTTTGACTGGATATGCAAGCCTTATACTGAAGATGGATGAACTTGGTAAATGTCCTATCATTATGGACTTTAATTACTTTCAGGGACCCTTTGGTAGAGGCCACAAGTTTTAAGCTTAAAAACTAGGTTGGCAATTCTAATTTGATAATTATCTTTTGTAGAATTCAGCAAATAACTCACAATCCAGGAACTGTCCATTGTGTCTGAACAGAAAATAAATAACAGCCCTGGCTCTGTAAATGGATTACAAACTAACCACAGATCTTCATCAATCATCTAAACTCTTGAGTAACAATGTCATATTGCTAATAATGGCTTATCCTATTGAGGCTTACTTTCACTTGGGAAACACAAACTGTGGAGTCTACCTTTTTGCTTTTGTTGAGTAAGAATTAAGAGTCCCTTCCTTCACCATCAATGAAAATTTGTAAATTACAGTAGGTTTAGAACTTCTTCCACAATCGATCTTAGGGTAACGGGGGATTCACATGCACAGGTAGGAAGGCAGATGGGTGGATGAACCACCCAATCATCTCATTAGTCTGGATAAAATGAATGGACGGAAATCATTACAGGCCTGTGGCGAGAACTGCATGTTCAAATGTTGGAATTTGTTAGAACAAAGTGAACTATAAACAAACCAACACATCTCTCACCTTGATGGCGTAGTTTACCAGTGGGTCCTTGGCGTAGGAGGCAGTGTAGTAAACAGCATCACCCGCCTCACAGCAGGGTTTCCCAGTGGTCAGCCTGAAGTGGGACCAGCTGTCAGTGCCGAATCTTAAGTGATCCTTCTGACCTGCCATGAAACGGTCTTCGCACTTTGTTGCGAGCTTCCGCAGTGTGTCAGTGTGAAGTCCCCGGATCCTTCCCACCACCTCATCCCAGCTGTCTAACCCCCTGTACAGAGCAGGTCTCTGGGCTTTGGAGCCTCCTCCTCCTCCTGCAGCAGCAGCAGCTCCTCGACCTGTTGTTCGACCCCGTCCAGCCAAAGACTCTGTGCTTGGAAAGACCCTCCTCTCTCTGCCAGTGGTGGCACTGGATGCAGGTTGTGAAACCAGAGAGGACAGGCTGTTAGTTGGGCGGCCCTTGCTGGCAGCTGTGGTGGCTGATGGTCTCTCTAGGGAGTCCCCACTCTCGTGGTCGTGGGCTCGGTGAGCCTCTGAGCTCAGAGAGGAACTCTGACTAGCCGTCTCCCAGGTGGAGTCCAAGTCGTACAGAGGGTTAGCCACACTCAGGTTGGTGCCCCCAGGTTTAGCCTCAGCCCTAGGTCGCATGGCCCCCGGGACTGGTTCTCTACCCACCAGGCTAGGTTCAGTATTGGAGCGAGGCACATTTTTTTTAGGCAGTGGTGGTGGTGTTGCTTTAGGGGGAGGCTGCTCAGTGAGGCCTTCAAGGTCGATGGAGGCCAGTGTGTCATTGGATGCTTTGATGTTCCGCGGCTGTTTGAGTGGGATCATGTTGGCTCTTGATTGACCTGGAGAAAGAAAGACAACACAGCATCGATTAGAATCATTCAAATTTGAAGTGCTTTTCCCACTTAAACATATTGTGTTCTGAAGAACAGATTGATACACACATGAAAGTTAGAAAGCTACCAAGATTTCTAAATTTTTCAAAAGGATCTCCAATAATTATCCTAGTTTCACCATGTTTCTGGGCGTGGAGCTTATTAGAAGAATGCAGAGGCTTTTTAGGTCAGGTAGAATTAGTTATAGCTGAACCAGTTCACTTGCCCGCTTCCATCGCTGCAACAGTCAATGTTTTGTTGTTGCCTGGCAAACCAAGGGGTGTGCGAAACGGCTGTGCATACTTCTCTGGTCAAGACAAAAACCAACCATTCAGGACTGGAGTCAATACTTAGAAGGAAGACATACTGGCTGATGCATTGTTGTCAGAGGAGCCAGCACTCCAACATAGCATGTTTCCTTAATGTCTGATAACACAGAAAGGTCATTTTATGATTTAATTTACTAGATATATAACATAGTTTTGCTTTAAGCAGGGAATGTGAATACATACTGTAGTCTTTTACCCCTGGCAGCATGTAATAATAATAATAATAATAATAATAACTTTATTTATATAGCACCTCTTAAAAACACAGGTTTACAATGTGCTTTGACAAACAGGAACAAAGCAAACTAAACTAAACACAGAAGAACATTAACAACAGCAAGAACATAACAAATGCAAAATACTAAAAATAATTAAATACAATTCAACAGAAAAGAACCCAAAGTGCACGATACCCAACAGACATATATAACCCGACCATCACAAGAACCATGATAAGAACCCAGGCAACACAAGAACCCAACAACACGAGCTGAGACCAAGAGGACCAAAGATTTAAAAATATGTAAGAAACTAAAACAGCTTAAAAAAAATAAAAAGATAACAGCAATAAGAAGGTAAGAGCAGTAAAAGAAATAGAAACAAGTGGTTATAGGATCACAAAAAAAACAAAAACTATAATATTAATAAAAATAAAAAGTAAATATAAATATGGAACATAAAGAGACAAAGTAAGTAAGATAAGAAATTACCAAGTGAAAACACAAGAGGAGATTAAGATATGAGCATAAATACGAGATAAGAGCATAAATAAAAGAACAGTAAGAAGTAAAAGAAGATAAAAATAGTAAAACCAGTAAGAAAAGACATTAAGAAGACAACATCACATAAAAGCAAGTCTGTAAAAGTATGTTTTAAGAAGGGATTTAAAAGAACTGAGGGAATCTGCAAGTCTTACCTCCTCAGGGAGGTCGTTGTGATTAATTTATGAACAGAAGATGAAACAAAGCACACACCTGAAGTTGGTGAGTTCACTGAGAACTAGCCACTTGTTGCTGCAAAGAGGACTGTTTTGCATTTTATATTTGATGTGGAAGGAAAAAGCATTGCAAAAAAGATCAAGAACAGAGAAATTAAGTGAAATTGAGTGCTTAAAAGGTACTTCATTTAATTAAAGCTTTTATTAAAGCTTTCAAGACTGATTATAATAGTCAGATAAAAGGGATTTGTAAAAGAAAGCACTAAATTAAATACAGTTATCTGAGGAAATAAAAGACGAATCAGAAGATGTAGGCGCATAAATCATAAATCTTTCCACCAATCTTTCATCAACAGCATCATTAAGGCTTCTTGAGTCTCCCACATGTCATTTCCAGCCGCCCACTGGCTCGCTCCATCTCATAAAGTCGAGAGGCCGGCACGAGGTTGAGTGCTGCAGCACGTGCAGGAGCTGGTGGCCCTGAGGAGAATTCAATCCAGAAAGCAGGACAGCTGGGCACAAGTTTTCCCCTTAACCATCCAGCTGCCTGGCTCAATCTGCAACCCTCTTCTGCAGCGAGGCTTTAAGAGGCAGCATGGAGAGCACTTTTATCAGCGGCTCCAAGTGACCTTATTTTCCTGGGATGGCGGTGGGAGGGAATTGAATGACAGAGGGGTTGATTGGACTCCCTGGATGTTCTCTGGAGTTGAGGACCACAGAGGCAGACGGGACACAAACACGTGTCTGATAACATGAAAGGAGCAAAGGTGTCTTGTAGCTCACACAGTGGGAATGAAACAGTCTTTGAAATGTATTTAAGTGGGTGAACAAGGTCAAAGACATCCCCTACCACACAGCTTTTAACTCATTAGGGAACACCCCAATTTCTTTGAGGATACCAATGAGAGGATCCTGAGTGTTAAAAGATGCCCTTTTGCCTTCTTTCTCCAATTCCTCCCAGTGGTAAATCCATCTGCTTAACCAAACCGTTTCTCTTTGCACAGTTCAAATGCTTCTTCTTAAAAATTCTAGTTACACATTAAGAGTAACCCCTCATGTGTGTGTCACGCTGCCGTCGTCTTAGGAAAGCAAAAGCAGCCTTAAGAAAGAGCAGTCTGGATAAAGTAAATGAGTCTCGATAATCCTCCCTGGAACGGCTGTATTTAATGTGTTCCTCCTCCAATCTGCAGTAATCCATCCAGGAAAACAAGCGTCTCGCTCGTCCAGTCGCAGGGAGCTTCTGTTGCAGCAATGTGGCTGTGACTTAACTTGATTACATAACACCGAATCAGTCTGATTTTCATTTCAAATTCTACACCATTGTTTAAAGTATTTGTGATTAAAATTGCCCCCGTGGGGGATTCTCTGAATAAAAAGTATTCCAACAAATAATTTAAATTAAACATTTGAAAAATACACAAATCTGTGTTTTATAAACCTATGAAATATTTAATCTGAGGACTGCGTAAAATACAGGGAGACGCTGGAAAAGTTTACATCTTCCATCTTCTTTTGACAGATTAAAAAAAAAGTTGCAGATAACTATTATCCAAAAAAAAGTGTAAAATTCTCAGTTTTTCAAGATTATATCTTTTCATTTGTGTGCGATTTAATTAACAGGCACAAATCTCTCTCATCTCCTTTTTTTTAAGATCTATTTTTGGGCTTTTCTTTAATGTAGAGATAGGACAGTGGATAGAGTTGGAAATCAGGGAGTGAGAGAGATGGGGAATGACATGACCGGAAAGGAGCCACAGGTCGGAATCAATCCCGGGTCACCCGCTTGGAGGACTATAGACTATAGCCACTATGCTACCGACGCCCCCTCTAATCTCCTTTAAACCAAAAAACCTCATGTTTCTTATACAACTACTTGTTTTCTGCTATTTCTTTCCTTAATCCAAATCCGAGTATCAACACATGAACACTGTCACATTACACAACACACGAGAAGAGTCGGTGTCTTCTCTTAGATGGAAGATTATTCCAACTCGTTCAAATTCAATTAAAAAGTGACAGAAATAAAATGTATTATTTGATACCCTCGATATGTATTAAATAAAACAACATCAAGGCTATCTTTCACAACTTCATAGTGTAGTGTATCACAGAATTTGTTTGAAAGAAGATGAAGAAACTTGTTGCCAAAGATGAGTGATTACAGTTCAGTCCTCGTGCTGCACCCAAACTAACTGTAAAAAGAGGAGGCGATGGAGGAGGTGGGTAGAATAAAGAGAAACAGAGGAGAGGAATGAAGCGAGAGCAGAGGTGTGGGTGGGAAAAAGTGAGGGAATAAACAAAGAAAGAGAAAAATACTAAGAGGTGAGAAGGTGAGCAGTAGAGGTAAACAAGGGACAATGTGATGAAAGAGACAAATATTGAGAGATGTGAGGAAAAATAAGGAAAAAAGAGCCTACCTCAATTCCACTAATGCCTCAAAGTTTTCAGGTAAACGCAGTGCAGCAGCTGTGCAGGGAGGCAGAGAGAAATGCTTTGCTGTGCTTCCATCTCTGAGAGTCTGCACGGAGCCGCTGGTGCCAACAGGCAGGCTCAACGCTCCACCAACACTGGAGATTTCTCAGTGAGTGAGGCAGGGAGTGTTCTGCCTCCTACTGCATGCTGATGCTCTGATTAACACACAAGTGTGTGTGTGTGTGTGTTAACTGTATATACAGCCAGTGAGAGAGAGAGAGAGAGAGAGAGAGAGAGAGAGAGAGAGAGAGAGAGAGAGAAACACTTATGCTTGCTAAGTGAACATGATTCTCATTTATAATGTGAGAACAGGGAGTAATACTGGAGCTGAAAGTGGACAGCAGAGAGAGCCGAGGCAAAGCTGTTCTATTTGTGTAACTCCAACATGTAGAGTAGACAAGATACAGAGAAGACAATAAGTAGACAACACACTCAGCGGCTGTGATATTAAACTTTAAGACCAAAACATTCCCCCAAAGAAACATGACGTAGACACCAATATACTCTCCCGCCTTACATCATTATTAGTATGCAACAAAAAAAATGCAGGAAGCTCCTCATGCGTAATTAAGGGAGCTTTAACCCATTCAAAATGTATCCAACTACAGAGTCAGTGAGCATCCTCAGCTTCAAAATCAACTATACACAGGATATAGTAAGCCAATAAACCTGAAAACAACCTTGTTAGTTTAAGAATGACTTCCAAACCTAAAACAATGCTGCCTCTGATGAATCCTTAACCCACCTACACACCTGTTATAATGTGTTAACACACTGCTGCATCTGCTCCACAAACCCACAATGTCAACCTTTCCACTGTACCAGAGTGAGATTCACCCCCCCCCCACACACACACACACACACACACACACAGGGCTTCATGTTTTAAGTGGCCAGCTATGTTTGACAGATGTGCTTGCCTCTCACTTTCTGCTCTCGCTGATGTGCTCATCCTTCCATCATCACCAAACATGTAAACCTGAGCTGCTGAAAAACTCTAATTTTGAAATGTCTACTGCCAACAGAGGAGCATTATAACTCTAGAAGAGTGAGGTTGCAGTCTGTAGTGGTGTTATTAACCAGAGAGAGGGTATTTAGGCCTGTTTGTTATTCATTAGATACTCTCTCTGCTGGGAAAACCTCTTCAGGAATTAAAGCTCCTGTGAAGGAATTCTTCAATTTGAAATACTGGTACATAAGACATTATATCCGTTATAAATACATCATTCTCCACCTTCTAATGATTTAAAGTCAGCAGGAAATAGATAACAAAAACAAGAATGTACAATCACAACACAAATGTGCATGATTCTACTTTCTAAATAGCTTCTCTTTTTTTCTGATTTTCTGACTCCTCCAGGTATTTATGCTGGAAAAACAGATTTTGTTCTAATAAGAAGCTGTTTTTATTTATGATAAAAGATTAGAATTGTGCAGAGGAGTCGTGTGAGAGAATGGGTCAAGGCTTGAAATATTTATTAATAGGTTCCAAAGATCTTCATGCCTTTTTGCAAACCTGACTTGCACAAAGCAGTGTCAGAACATTTGGACCATTTAGAGACCAGAGACAAAGGGTCATAATTAGTGTCAGATACATGAAGAAGATAAAAGCTTTTATGATCATTTATAGCAACACTGCGGTCAGTTGTGTGGTACATGTTCTTGTAATTTGTCCATTAGCGTGGCTCTGCTCCTCTCAACATCTCAAATATGGTTTTCCAAATGCAGCAAAGGTAATGAGACAGAACAATACAAACAGAATTTAGAAGAAGGTTCCTCTGTTGATTAATGTAAGCGAGTGACCACTATATTATTCTGAAATCCAATGAATCTTCCAGAGCAAATGGTCCTGATGAGAAATGGTCACAGCCCAACAGCGACAGAAGTAGCTCTACATATAAGAGAACAAACCACCTCAAGGCAAAGGGTTCTACCTCTTGCTGAAATAACATGTTATTAAGTTATTTTAGATTCCAAGTTGTGGGCTGTGGGGGACAGGATGTGTTGAGAATAAAGGTCTGGCTGTTTTTAGCAGAGAATAAATTATACCTTGTTGTCACATGTGAAGGTGTTCTGATGTTAGGGAAAAGTGAAATCTAAAAATTGTCAGACTGGAAATGTTCATCTATGACATTCAGTACTGTATTCTTTTTACAGGCAGATGATACTTCAATAAACTCAATTTAAATTCCGTAAAATTCAGAATATTAGTTGCACAGGTATTTAAGATGCAGTCTGTTTTTGGGTGGTTTCCCAGCGGGGCGATTCTATTGTTCAGCAAAGTAAACAACATGCACATTCTGTGCAGCTGTGTGGCTCTTTTAGTACCACCTGTTTTCACTTTGTGGAGTTTGCACTCCTACTAGCTACAGTATGGTAGTTGAGATCTTATCCTACAGTGAAAGTTGTGAAAATTAGACCCACAGAATGCATGATTATGAACTTGTGAGGGGGAAAAGATGTTAAAAAGTAGCGCGGCCAGCTAGGTCTGTGCCGTTATGTATCCCAGCACAGTGTGCAATCAGTTTGCAATACACAATGAAAGGGGAGGAATTTTCAATTGGACCAGGTTGCGTTAAGCAGGTGATGGTGGCGGCTGCACTCATGATAATGACGGCATGTTTGCATTTCATTCTGGTATATTGGTCACACTGGTGAATAAGACCCAGTGCACTATTTAGAGGGAAAACCTTTCATTCACCGGATTTTACTCTAATAGATTCAATGAAATGGATGCAAAAAATACAATTTGCAGCCCGACATGGTGGAGTTGTTAGCCATGTAGAGCTATTTTTATACATTTTTATTTAGCCATCTGATTTCACACCGCTATTTCTAATTGCGTGATATGAAAATCTCTAAAGACCAGTTCATGTTTAAGGTAGTGGAGGTCATAGTGTACTATATTGTAGGAGACTTTTTGGTAACTGTACTTTGATACACAGCACAGTAAAGTAATTTTTAAGGTACATTTTTGAAGCCATATTCAAGCAGCCTTGAGCACAAAAACACACCAAAGGAAAACAAAGAAACGCTCTTGCGCGTGTCTCTTTCTTACCCAGGTTGCTGTACGTGGCACTGCATTGGCTGGAGGCGGTAGAGTGGGAGTGATGGGAGTTATTCCCATCCTCTTCCTCTGGCTCTCCGAGGCTTGCGGTGCCTTCGCTGGCTGAGGCCGGTGTCGTACCCTGGTTCGCATGGCCCTCCTCGCCCTCCCCAAGCACCAGACCCAGATTCACTTTGGCAGGAAGGGAGGCGGCACCGGGCAGCTCTCGATCTCTGGCATGGCTAGCACTGACTGGTACCTGGCTGCAGATGAGAGAGAGAGAGAGAGAGAGAGAGAAAGAGAGAGAGGAGTGCCTTAATTAGTAATGAAAATGTCGAGGGATTTCTCCATTAACAGTCTGTTTAAATTGCTCGTCTCTTTTCTGCCTTTGGTTAAAAACTCTGAAAATATATATCCACTTTTTTCAGTTGGCTCTTAAATCTGTTGATGCCAAGGCCGAATTCTGCAAAATAAGTCACAACAGAGCAGTAAACTAATGGTGAGGTCTATTGCAAAGACAGATAAACGAGTTGCTATTGAACAGAGCTTCAATTGGTGGTTGTTCATTTTGTGGATGACAGGTAGATTTTATCACAGGATGTCAATAACATAGAGAAACGTATCCTTTCTGGTAAGTTTTGTCAATAATTCAATTCAGTCTGAATCTCTCCATCAGCTCACCTTTATTCCCTCCCTCATAAGGATTAATTAGAGCATTATGGGGATTGGCATTATGAACACTGATGCCAGTCCTCTTAGTGTTTTATTGAGTTTTATGTCTGTGTTGAAACACTGCTGCTCAAAATGACTAAGAGTTGATGAATGTACAATGCTCTATATTACGACTGGATGTCATAAACTTCATTAGGAAATGACAGTGGCCTGAAATGAGTTGTGGGCACTAGAAATCTGGGTCATATCTAACAGTTACTCAGAGTGTGTTAACACTGCAGACTTGAGATTGCACAGTGACTCCAATCACAGTGTGAAAGCCCCGGGGAAGCTATGAACAGACTTGTCAAACACTGTGGCTCATTGCTGCCAGAGATGTGGTGAGTTGTGGCGGCAATCTGCCACATACTGTATGTGTCTCACTAAGGAAGTGACATGATCACAACTGGCCATGAGGTCTTGAACTCATCGTACTTTTATTGCAATGTAGAGCAGAAATAAATATGTTCTGACATGTCTGTTGAAAACCAGTCTGTATTTAGAGTTACCGTGTGAAGATTTTCACCACTTGAGCTGCATGTAGGGCCAGTGATGTGCCAGCAAAGGCTCAAGGGAAGAGGATTGCTTACAAGTAATTACAGAGGTTCACAATGCAGCTTTTAAAATGCTTTAAAAGACTATTTGCAAATGTTATTTCAGTAAGGAAATCTAGTTAACATTTTTTCAAAGGCTTTTAAATTATTAATAACTATTAATAAATAGTGTTTACAATTCTGCCATTTTGCCTTTAAATATTCTTATCTATTTATCTTTCCAGTCCATGAAAATGAACTCTAAGTAAAATAAAAGAGGCCATAAAAAGTTCACAGAGATGGTTTTATATAGCCGCAGGTGTTGTTGTGGGTGGGGCAGGTTGACAGTGATGTTTGTATTATACTGAATTTAATACTGATGAGTCACTTCCTTTGACAGTAATTCTGATTACACATGTTGCTAATATCACTAACGTATGTGATCACTGGTAAAAGTCCCTGTTGTGAAACAGCTCATTGAGATCTGTGTCCATCTGCTGCATGTCTATACCTCTTTCATTCGAGTTCAACAGTATAATAAGCAGAAATCCATGAAGCACTAACAAGATGGAAAGTTTCTTGCTGCCATTCACAAAGTCAGAATGAATACACCATTGAGAGGTATATGTCTAGATAAAAAATATGAGGTGTTGAAATGGTGATGCAGAAAGAATATTAACAACATTTCATAATAAAAATCTATATTTGAATCCAAAAGAAGACTACAAGATTTTAAAATGAAAAATATAAATCCAAACTTTGTACATAGCAAAGGTACCTCTGGAATATTTATCTGAAATGGTTTCTACTTCCAGTGTAAGATCATCGAACTATAAATCAAGACTTGAAAGAAAAATAGTTCTCAAAGAAAACAGAGCAGCTCATGTCTGTCTCTGCCCTGGGGCAGCGTGTCTGAGCCGAGCATCAGATCTGACATGTTTATGATCCGTCTTTGTAGAGCAGAGACCCTCTTTAAACGTGTCTCTTTAAAAGAGAGCTCATCGATAGCCTTGGAGTCGCCTCAGTGCATTACTTTAGCACTTGGAGTTGACAGTTGATTAAAACAAGACCCATTGTTGTTGCAAGTCAATTACAGAACAAAGAGGAAGTACATTGTGAAATCTAAAGGCATAAAGACACACTAATAAAGCACATATAACAATGTTTAAGAATGAAATGCTGACAAAAGAAATAATACTGACATTCTGACTAGTGCATTTTCACCATGTTTTCTCCTCTATTTTGGAAACACCATACTTCATCTGACACAACATTAACACTAACACTCAAACAGAAAACCACAATATCAATAAGTTAACTGTTATCTAAAACTGCCTAAAATGGCACCAAATCAAAAAGTAGATTATCTCCAGCACTTAATCCCGTATGAACAAAACATCAGTGTACATTCACTCCTACGGCCCTTGACACAATAAATACCTTTATGGCTGCCACATGTTTCAATGTCAGGACCTGACTTGTTCTAACAGCATGAAGCTGCTCAATTGCATTTCACTGTTTCTCAAAAATCTCTGCTGTATGCAATGAACAAGCTGTGAACCAAAAACCAATCACTACACCTAAACAAACATCTCCTCCATTCTTCATCAGTAAGACTTTAAATGGCCTGGAGGTCACAGGTATATACTGAAGTAAATGGCAGAAAATGATTTCAGTTCTTACCCACTGTTATTGCTCACACAGCTTCCCATCTGGAAAGCTTGAACACAAAGTAAAGGTGAATTCACATTCTAGGTAGAGCAGGAAATCCAGGCTGAACAGTGGTGGAGAATCAAAGTCTTTTGCTGCGTAAATTCTTTCCCCGTCTACCTCACTCTTTTGAGTGTTCTTACCTGTCTAAGGTTAATGTGTGTTTGTCAGGCGCTGGAGAGCACGCCCACTGTTAGCCAATAAAACTGCTTCCAGTTTTAAAGAAAAGCCTGCAGGGTTAACCCCTCACCTGCCGATCAAAACAAAAGGTAGGTAGAATGACCTGAGTGGCAGGTTACTTTACGTGTAACCACTGACCCACAAGTCTGTTTACCCAAGGACGATTTAGGTTTCTAAGAAGCCTTTGTAACATGAAAGTAACCTCACTTACTGCAAAAGACAATTGAAGAAAATGTGTTATGCGTCATACAAAAACTCCCATCTGCCAGCAATAGAAAAAATATATAAAATATATATATATTTTTTTAAATAACTTTTATCTCCATAACTCTGGACACATCGGACATGAGGCTGCAGGAGCTGGGGATCTAACCTGCGACCTTGTGGTTTAAGACACTATCACTGATCTACAGTGTTCACGGCTGTTGTAATGACAATAACAATCAGACTAGTTAATTTAGTAAATAAGGCTTCCTAGCTGTTACACATTTATTATTATAGTACTGTCTGTCAGGCATTCATGCACACACCAACAGCACACATTCCAATACGAGATAGGAGATAAGCAGGACATAGACAGTGGAGTAACACTGTGAACTACTGCCAATTCATTGAGGGACTTAACTAGTTACTTATTGACAATCTCACAGGTGTCGACAGCAGGGCCACAAAAGGATGTTTGTGAGAGACGGGTGGAAGGACAATAAGGCAGGGAAGACCAAAGATCAAATGCTTGAAGTGTCTAATTGTGACCTATGAAACATGGTCAGTGGAAAGTAGGATTCCTCATAGGCTGATTTGTTATTTACTATAGTTTCCTTAAACTACTGACACTATTTTAGTAACAGCTTAAACAATGAATAAGGTTATCTTTTTTAATATGAAACTTCCACAAGTGTTTACATTTTAAAATGGATATGTTCCTGATTCATTGCTCGATGGAGAAACATTTAGTAAGAGGAATATTGCCTCAGCCCATTCTGATTGCTGAAATCAGCTCTGAATAGTAAACTTATGGTAAAGCTATATTGTGATTTGAATCAACCTAATCAGTTTAGATTAGAGGATGTAGATAAAACCCTACTTTGTTAATATGAGTAATCCATTATCTGGGTGAATAAGGTGAGGACACCAACTTCCTCTCTGTCTATAGACCTGTAAGTATCAGAAAAAGTTTGAGTAGCAAACCATAATATCAACAGTAGACCATTATATACTCAATTTAAGCAAAAACATCCTGAATTTATAAAAAACCAGAGCCTAGTTGATTACTTTACCAAGTTAGCTAGTTACCAAGAGAACGGAGAGCAGGAACGTCTGAAAGAAAGAAAAGATAACTAGAGCTGAAACTTGAGGAGGTGAAAATAAGCAGGGAAACTAGAAAAGAGACAGAATGGGGCCAAGCTCTTGACAGGATGAAGGAGAAAAATACTCAAGAAATCTTAGTGCTTCAGGCTCGAATGGTGGAAAATGTGGAAGGAAGGAGTTGAAGAGGAGAAAAAAGTTACCTGACAAAGTGGATGTGATTGTGTAAAGCCAAGCGCTTTCAAACCAATCCAGATGATATAAATGGTGGGAGGGATACAACAAGATGAGAAAGGACAGGGTAAGATGGAAGTCTAATAGATCAGGTGTGAAAAATAAATAAATAAATAAAAAAGGTGCACTAAAGGTCAACTGTATGGGAGATGAGATGCTAAGCAAACAGATTTTAGGAGCTATGGCTAATAGTTATTTGAGTGGCTTACTAAAGGAACAGGAATGTTTTCAGCTTATATATTTATCTAGCTAGGTAAAGATTTGTACCCCACATGAGTAACAGCACCTTCAGTACATGGCTATCCTGAAGAATTAGCTTTTGTTTGGCCACTGCAGCATCCATCTAAATGATTACCATCATTAAGCACTACTGGGCACTTAGGTTTGTTAGAAAAAGAAGTCACATTCAGCACCGATGTGCTTATGATTAAATGCAGAAAATACAGAGTATCAGTCACATCTAGGTTATCTCTGTCTGCCACTTTTACTCACTCTGCAGGAAACTTGCAGCAAGAAATTCAACAGAAAGGGCAATAGCAGGTAAATGACAAATAATTAAATTAATATGCAGGGATACTAAACTGCCGTGTGTGTGTGTGTGTGTGTGTTTGAGACTGAGGCAGGAATAGGCCATCTGAGGCGTGATTAATAGAGTAAAAGTTGGATGTACTGCTGTTGGATGACTTGTAACACACTGGGGTCCCCTCCTGAAGGGAGGACTGCTGAGACAGAGCCTGCTGTTCAAGTAATAGATGACATTAGCAAAGAGACCACATAGACTGTACAGCCTACTCAGACGGCTGGGCAAGTGGGCGAGCAGACATGCCAAATTAAGATCAAACACCTCTAGAATCTGTGATTAGTAATGTGTATGATAGTTGGAGAAGCATCCCTGGAGATTTCAAGGAGCAGAAGGCAAAGGTTTAGAGTCTTAATTCAAAGTGGGTCGCATGAATGCTCGTGGTTAATAATAATGCAGCATTGCATCAGCAAGAGGAGATGTAGAAAGAAGGTGCAAATTATGTAGGCTCATTAAAAAAATCCACTTCAGGACTTTAAGTCAAAAGGATATAAAAAGAGTATGTGTGTAAAAGCAATATAAAATACAGAGGTTGATGCTTTTTTCTGTTAAGAAATCCTGACGTGTTTGTTGTATTTTGTCTTCTTGACTTGTCTCATCAATAAGATCGTGAATCTTTTGTTTTTGTTTATTTGAAAAGTGTTGACATTTTTTTTAAAACTCAGTAAATCTGGGACACATACCTGAAGTCACTGCTGATGATATCACATCCGGGGGGGTGTGTGGATGGGGTCTGCCCTGGGCTCAGATGTCTGGGTTCTTTGCTCTCATCCGGTGTGAGTTCTATGCTTTCTTTGCACTCCTCTACTCGTAGTTCTCCTTCTCCATCACCAGGGGTGCTGCCACTTTCCGGTTTGTAAGTGAAGATGATAGTTGGTTTCTGGGTGGGATCCTCTGGTTTGGCCTCGGTGAACCAGTGATGATGTTGGACCGGTGGTGGTGGAAGCATGTGAATTACTGTTCCGTCGAGCCCGACCAACTTCCCTTTCTCCTTCTCTTTCTCTGTCCTCTCTCTCTGCTCATCCTCATCTTTCCGTCGACGAAAAAAGCTCTTGAAGGAGATCCAGCGTTTGGGTTTAGAGTTATCTGATGACATACGTCTCCCCTCTCCACCTGGACTTACTTCTCCTTCATTCGGCCGTACAGGAGAACTGGAAGCAGAACTCTTGGTCCAGTTGCCAAAATGTCTCTGGAGGATGTTGGTAGCATGGTAGGGGGAAGACGTTGACCTAGGAGGGGGGAAGGGGGCATTGGGTTCTGAACGCGGGCTTGAGAGTGGGACAGCCGCAGAGGCGCTTTGAGATTTAGACAAAACTTTAGAAGGTGTTTCTTTCTTTGGTTTAGAAAGACAGCCATCAGTTGCAGAAAAGATAGATTTGGGCCTGGTGAGGGTCTCCTTCATAGCATCAGGTGGAAGAGCATAAAGCTCCTCAGAACTAAGGGTTTTGGATTGTGCTGAAGGTGTATCTGGAGGAGAAAGAGGGGGCTGGATGGAGGCCACAATCTGCAAAAGCACAGCACTGGCTTCCTCTCTATGGCTTCCCACTGTCCCAGAGGGCAAAGCTAAGTCAGAATTATTGTTAGTGCTAGAAGCGTCTTCACTTGTCTTGCAAGTGCGTGTAACAACATTGGCAGTGGGGCTGGTTTTGGAAAGGTTTGCAGTAATGGCATGGGAATTTGTTGTTGTAGTAGGAGAGAGGGCCCCAACTGTGGAGCTCATCACAGTGCTGGTCACAGTGCTAGAGTCTGTAGTGGTTCTAGGCTGTACATTTGGGGCTTTTGGCACTATTTCAGGTAAAGCTTTTATCTCATCATAAGAGGCTCTCTCTGATGTGCCTTTACCAGACATTGTTTTCTCTGTTGAGGAGGACTGAACACTCTCAGAGGATCCAATCTCTTCATAAGTATGGCTGGTGACCCTACTACCGACACCTTTTTGTTGTGGTAGTTCCCCACTGAGTCCCAAGAAGCTCTTGTAAACAGCTAGGTTGTCATAAGCGCTTGGATTGATAACAATAGGTACTTTAACTGCATTTTTGGAGCTCCGGGCATAGGCAGGCTCATCTCGAATAATAATAGGAAAAGGTGGCATGCCTGCATTATTGAAACTGTTAAACTTGATCTCCGACAAGTTGGGGGATTTCACAGGTACAGTTCGGGAGGAAGACAGCCCAGCAATGGGAGAAGTGGGAGCTGACTTGTGACTGCAGTGTTGAGTAGGGAAGGTGGGTCCATGATTACTCCCAACCCCTAGTTCCACTTTAGGAATCTTTTGGCGAGGGCTTGTGCTTGAAGTCCACACTTCCTGGTAGCGTATGTTACCTGATTTTTTTCGGGAGTTACTTGGAAGAGCCACAGATGTTGGTGACGTTGGCATTACAGTGGAGGATGGAGACACAGGGGAGGCTAAAGAAACAGGGGAGGTTGGAGAAAGGGGTTGAACTAAAGGAGTGCTACAGAATGATGTAGGGCTTGAAGGCATTGACAGGTTTTTGGGTTTTGCAGTGGAGTCTGGGATTGGTTCGTCTTTGCTGGCCATGGAAGCCGACACATCCACTACAGTGTAAGGCTTACAGATCAGTGATTTTTCCAAATTCACAACACGGTATGGTTTAGCTTGTTCCTCTGTGGGACTAAAACTGATAGTGACTGGTTGACCTGGGAGAGCCTGGGGCATTGGCATCCCTTCTCTGCCATCTTGATCCTCCAATCTAATGGCAAGGACAGCTTTGTGTGTTTCAGTCACCTTGAGCGGACTCAGTGCTCTGTGGACAGGCTCCTTTTTTGGAGGGGAAGTGCAGGGGACTGATGTCTTAGAAGATATTGGTGAATGTAAGCCATTTCGAAAAGCACATGGGGCACTGCTCCCACTGCTTGAAGTTGTTCTGGAATCTTCAGGTAGAGATGAAGAGGATTCTGGAGATGTTGTAGACTCTGAGTTTGATATGAAGCCACTGCCTTGCATGTCATGGGGCCCATAGGGAAGAAGTGCTCCATTAGAGTCCATGGAGGGGTATCCATTCAAGATTTCATCATAACTATCATCATAGTCCACTGCACAAATCCGCTGTAGTGAACGGTTGCGAAGCGGCACAGTATTCCACTTTTTCCCAGCAGCAAATGGAACCGGTGACAATGTAGCAGCACGAAAATGTGCAAATCGAGGTTGGCCTCGCATACGTATCTCCATGGAAAGTAACTCTTCATCACTTTCATCCCAGCTCTCATGTTCATCATCATCATCATCATCATCATCATCATCATCCCTTTCGGTCTCTTCATCCTCATCATCTTCATCATCTTCGCCTTCACTGGAAAACTCTGGGTAGCAAAAGCGACCACCCTCTTTGCTGATGATCTCGGTGCTATCGCTTAGGGATACCCGTTTTTGAGCAGTGCCACCACTACCTATACTATCACTTCCCATTGCCAGACAGCTTGAGGGTGGAAGGCCTCTTTCCAAGGACCGTTGGTATGAACTACTGATTCGTCCCCAAAACAAGTCCTTTGAACCAGAAAAGGGTGTGGGGCTAAGGCTAGGGCCTAACCCAGCAATCTCTTTCAAGACATCTGTCAGTCCACTGCTGTTGTTATTTCCAGTAGGGGTCCTGGGGCTTAGTTGCCCATAACCCTCAATCTCTTCACTGCCATCCTCTCCTTCATTGTTGTTGCTGGGCCCCCCTGG
The DNA here is from genome assembly GCF_963584025.1 of Labrus mixtus. Lineage (NCBI taxonomy): Eukaryota > Metazoa > Chordata > Actinopteri > Labriformes > Labridae > Labrus > Labrus mixtus. The sequence continues at coordinate 12,309,337 of NC_083615.1, forward strand.
TCTCTTACGATTCAGTCCATTGCGATTCCAGACTGTAAAAGCTGATGTTTTGCCCGGTTCTATCATATTTGGTGGTCGTTGTAAGTTGCCATCTGAATCCAGTCCTGCAGAGGAGCAGGGCAACATCATAGTGGGTTTAACAGCAATAGTTGGCTTTTTAGCCACAGGTGGACGAAAGTGTCCTGACCGTGCAGACCCAGTGCTAACCCTCTGGGAGTTGTTGGTAAGGTTAGGGTTGGCTCTTGCACCTCCAGGGGGTGGATTCTGTTGCTGAGTTGTTTGAGGCCTCTGCTCAGACGGAGGTTTTCTTCCACTACTCTGAGCCAGACAGTGCAGACTTTTTGGTTTAAAACAGTTCTTGCACTCGCCTGGCTTCCACACGTGCTCGGTAAAGGTGCTGCAGGCGGACATGGCCGCTGGTCCAGTAAGGCAGCCTGTTAAATCAGTGGACAGGAAACCCCTCCATTAAGCCAGCTACAGGAACCAACTGTAGTGTAACGGTGACGAACACTACAAGCCTCTAATCTTCGGGAAACTGGACCTGAAAAAGAGAAGAGGAGAAAAGGGTTAATTAAACTTAAAAAAAAAAAAAAGTAAAAATAATTTCAATCAAAACATTTACTTGATTTATGTATTGATATAAACAAAACCTCCAGCAATGCAAACTGTATAGTAGCATGAAAGTTATGCCCATGCAGGAACAAAATGCTTTCCCTGACAGAAAATTATTTAGTTGCAAAATAACTTGATGACAATACACTGTACTAAAGTATAACTGATACATTGGAGCAGAAACTGGGAGACACAAGCTGTTTAAGAGAGAAAATAAAATAGAAGGGTAGTGCTAAAATATCTCCATTAGGTGGCAAACTTTCTCTACTCAGCAGCAATCTTTTCTAGAGGCAGTCAACTGTTTACTCCTCACCCTCAGCTGGACATTTAAGGCTTGGGAATCAGAGGGGCAGAAGTGAAGAGGATTAGGAGAGCTTATTTCTGAATTGCTGTTCTGTGTTGTTGTTGTTGACTGTTTCAACCAGGCTTAGGTGAGATAAAGGTACTGATATTATCATTGAATCAAAACCTCAGTGTCCCAAATCCTTGGGTCTAGATCACTTACATGGAAAATGGAAATCAAAAGTGCTTCATCTGAGTTCACACGCACTGAAGTCTGACAAATGGCATGAAAGCCATTACAAAAATATCAACACCTTTTTGGTAGTTTTGGTTTTGCATTGCACTAAAATAGATGTGGTATTTATCAACAACTGGAAGCAGTGCTTATTTGCAGGAAAGTAAAGCATAGGATAATTATATAATAAAATCAAAAGTCACAACTGTAGGACTCTTCAGCAAGACTACTATGCATATGGGCTAAGCAAGAAGTGTAATGCCAGACAAGGGGACATCCTTAAGCGGCTACAATTTGCACACTCTTTTGTGAATGTATACAAATACACAAGTACATTGCGAAAGAAGAACTAAACATTCACTCTACTGTACTACATGTAGGCAATAACTTGTTTTAAAAGCAAGTTTCATATTTGTGCTCTCTCTTGTTTTGGTGAACCAACCTGCACATTACAGAAACAATTTGCAAAAACAATCACATAATTCAACAAAAGAAAGAAAACAAAGACTGTCATTTAACCTTTTAAACTTCAGCACACGCATGGCTTCAGGTTATCAGCTCCAGCACGTACATATTAGACACATCCTGTTTTCCCGCCTTGCCCAGGAACTTAAGTGGCAAAGGGAAACCATCTTTTAGTTTTTTTAATTACACAGTGCAGAAGTTCTTTCCCAATATACACACACCGGGAGCCCTCTGACAAAAAAGTATGGCTGGGTTCAACAGTTATTTGGTGTTCCAGTTGCTTTATCAAGGATGGGAAATAGGAGATTAAACCTTTTGTGGAACATTTGTTAACTCTGTCATGAATCTAGTGTAGGTGGTAATCCATTAGTGTTTAAATCTGCTTTATCCAGTCTGACCAGTCACCTTTCTCATGGTAAGCTGTTAAAAACCAAATTCACATCAGATCAAAGGATAACAAGTGGAGGATTGCTCGATGCATGGACTTGTGTTTTACATCACACAGGAATCTGAATGTTACATAACCTTTTACAGTGATCACATTATTACTACAACTGAAGCCTGTTGTGTGAAGGTCTTTCAATGGTGGTATAATATTGTCAGACGAAAACATAAAAGTGTGAGGAAACATCCTAAAACCCTGATCATGGAAATGGATAAAATGTACTTCTGAGCCGACTCTGACTTAGGATGAGGATAAATACAAATTAACAAATTATGGCTACAAAAAAGTGTAGCCAAGCTTAGTAGCCAAACACACAAAAAAAAAATAGGCAACAGTTTCTGCACTTCTGTTAGGATTAATACTGCTGTGAGCAAAGGTTTGTGGAATAATGTTGTCTTTTATGGGTGACCCAACCCTGCGTTTCATCAAAAAAAGGTAGAGGCATGACTCATGGTAGGGCTGATATCGACAGGGACGGGTACATCAGTCTTCTCATCCATCTAACAAGGTCAGGGGTGTCAGATCCTGTACGGAAGGATGTTACCATGACAACACCCTGTACCTGCCCAGGGCCAGACACAATAAAGCAGGAACTGTTGAATCAAAATTTGCTGACCAAGTCATGATGGGTGGTGGAAGATTTATCCTACTACACCATGCACGCCACATCCTCACAGGAAACTCTGACTGTAATTCACACAATATTTATCAAAAACCGTCAGTGACGTGACAAGTGAGTGCGGAAACATAATGAGGTCGATTTTCAACACTTTATGGACTTCTTTCTCCATAAAGGACACTCCCTATATGAAACAAAAGACTTTCTCATTTACAATTCAAGTATAATGTCCCCTAACCGCTTTGAAACACAACAAGACAAATTTAAGACTTTGTTTTGCACAGCTGTAATGCAGCTGTTACTCAAGTATTTTCCACATGAGCTAAAATAAGAGAAAGCAGAGAAAGGCATCCATAAGAGGCAGTAACAACATTTCAATAATTGATTTACACATTGTGAAAAAGATGACTTTCTTTTATGGCATATGCATGAGACAGAATCTCATTTTAACTAAATAACTTCCTCCCAGACAGACAGTGGGAAGGGTGGAAGAGGGAAAAGTTTCCAATAAAAATCAAGTTAAGCGTCCTCATTGTGTTTACTTTCACAAATGCAGATACATAGATAGAAGAATGAAAAGCAGCTCCCAGAGTGAATTCAAATAAGTGATTCTGCTTTTAATGTTGTGGTGTTATGATCACATTTGTGATATAAAAAACAATGAACAAATATAAATCCCGTAGATCTTTTTACAAACAAAACTCCAAGTGGTAACCCATGTACGGAGGCCAGAGTCTTCCAAGCGGGCAGCCTGGGGTTTGAATCCGGCCTGTGGCTCCTTCCCCTGCATGCCATTCCACACTCACTCCCTCTCCCAGAATTCTGACTCTATCCACTGTCCTGTCTCTGAATAATAGCATAGAGAGCGCAAACCTTAAAAAAAAAAAAAAAAAATTCTCATTTCTTTCTCAGCCCACATTAATATTCTGTTGTTGTTTTGATTTAATTTTTCTTCCCTGCACAGTCATGGCTTATTTTAAACTGCTCCAGCAACCCTAACTTGTATTTTGGTTACTTGTTAGGCTAGAGGCAAAAAAAAAAAAAAAAAAAAAGTGCCATCTTGTTACTGACGAGACCCAACAACATTTAATGTGAGATGACGGTTAAACCTTGGGGACACCTACAATCCCATCTGCCTGACAATCCTTTTATAAACCATGCAGTCCAGTGTTTTGAGGTCACACAGCTCACAATGTGGGACACTTCATTAAAATATGACACCACACAGAGGAGGGGGGAAGCCTGAAACAAACAATTCTCTTATGTAATCGTCTTTGTCATTTCTGTTTGCACATGACGAAGATTCTCTGTGTAGTTATACTCATTGCAACATAAGTGTTTCTATTCATGGCTATTCATCAGCCAGATAATTGCCTGCTATTTTTGTTTTACTTTCATTATGTAATAGATATTACACAACACTACTGAAAAGTGATGAATAACAATACAGAAAATCAGTACAACACACGGGATGTGTTGCATAAAGAAAATGTGTCAGCTAACACACTCGCACAATACTATAATGTTGTTTTTTTTCCATTCTTAGTGTTTTGGATTGTTCTATTATATTAACGGTGTGTAATTGATCCAGTCAGTGTGTGTGTGTGTGTGTGTGTGTGTGTGTGTGTGTGTGTGTGTGTGTGTGTGTGTGTGTGTGTGAGAGTAATGGTGCAGCATCTTTGATTGCAGAGATATGAAGCAGCACAAGAAGCAAGGCAAGCAATTATTGGAAAAACAGGGTGCAGTAGTTGCACATATTTTCTCTCTTCCTCCAGATTTCTGCCTGTTCCTTACTGTACCTATCTCATTAAGAGTTATAGCAAAGTACTTCCAACACTGGACTCAACCATGATGACATATTGCATATTATCTCTTTAAGAAAAAGAAAATAACATTCTCATTGCTGTCTGCTTAGTTATTCCTTTCCGTCTTGTTTATGTTTACCACTGCGTTCCTGATCATGCATGTTTGATGAGGCCAAGGCATTGATGTAGTTCATCTAAATTGCTCTCTTATGCATAAAGAAATGTGGCTCTGAGCTGAGAAATGACAGCTCTCTGTCAAAGGAAGAAGTGGGGTTTCTAAGACGAGGTTAATGTGTGCGCAGAATGATGAAAGACAACAATGTGCATGAAGAAGAGACATCTATGTGTAAGGCAAATTAACTTAATGTTTCCAATATATTCTGATTTTTGTAGCAGAAAGAGTTGTGACAGGACTTGTTTTAAGATGCAAATTTGGTCTCAGGTTTGTCCTCTGTGTGATTGAAGAAAGGGACAGGAGACTTGCTGCTCTGTTATGGATCAGCACAGTGTGTGAGTTTGGGAACAAGCCAATCCTACAGCCTTTTACTGTATAGCATATAGCTAATGTCTATAGAATTTGTTCACACAGAGTAATGCTGTGTCCCTCTGCATTTGTTTTGCAAATTGTAATTCACATGTTTCCGCTTGTGGTTTTCTAATGTATAAACTTTTGGATCCAAGCATTTTATTGCCCATTTAAAAGATTAAATTTGCCTGTAGGGGACGAGAAAAGTTGAATTATCCTGCCAGTTTCAATGAGGCACACTGATGAGATATACAGAAAAAAAATCATTTTTGGACCTTTCTGGAAAATCATAATCATAGAAATTCAGCAAAGAGCTGCCAGTACTGTACAAATCTAACAGTTGAATCCAAACGTTTTCGGTGGTTGTCTTTGCCTCGGGAAAATACATCCTGGTGGTTGAACATATCCAACAAAGTCGATGATTAACATACCAACAAAAGAGGTGAAAAGTTTTTCAATCATAAATTTGTTTTGCCAAATGCATTCTTTAAGCTACAGTTTTGGTCTTTGCTGCTAATTGTGTTTGGGAAAGAGAGACACAACCCCCTTTAATCTCAAATCTTCAAATCTAATTCTTACTTAACAAATGAAATGAAAACCTCATTATGAGGCACTTACTGCACACACTATCCAAGATTTAGAGTGGATGAATTATTGGAGTGATCACTTGAGAGACATTAGCTGTCTCTCTCCCGAGAGAATTTTTACAAAAGCAGTATCATGAATTATAGCATGCAAACAGAAAAAGTATGTTTCCAAGTATATCTGGGTTTGTATGATAAAAACTGCATTGATGCACTGTCTGTGTGTAACTGGTGAAGGCAAGAACCTTTTTGCAGATACACTAAATTTTCTCTCTGGAGCAGGTATAGATGTAAAAGGTGAATGGTCAGTTTACAGATGCCTCATTGCAGAGACTCGACTCCTCTCCTCTCCTCTCCTCTCCTCATCTCGGTTTTGTCCCACTCTACTCTCCTTCCTTCAAACATTTTCTTTGTTGTTTGTCTTTTTCCCTCTGGCTCTAAATTTCCCACTCTCTCCTTTCTCCGTCTCCTTGTTCCTTCCCACTCAGTTTTGATTCAGGCTGTTTTTCTTCAGACTTTTTTCTCACTTTTGCTCTGTCCTCTGAGATATGTAAATCTGCCTTCCCTCAGTCCCATTTTTCTTCATATAGTACATGGAGGAATGATCCCCAGCTTAAAGAAACACTCAAACAAAGTGAACGAAGAAGTTAATTGAAAAGCCCTGACCAGAAAACCCTCTACTATGGACAATGGAAGGCAGCAGACTACTGCTTGTCCACAAGGGCTGCCCAGATAGAGCATCCATGAGTTTCCTCTAAATAAAAACCTAACCAGAGTTGGAAAACAACCACAAATACATAAAATATGAAAAATCAAGTAAATAATGAATTAGCCCAAATTATATAACAGTAAGTGTTAAAATTAAAATGCTAGTGATGGTTAGGCAAACATCTTAACACAACCTAGAAGTTGATGTGATTGGTTTTTAGAGTGTGTGTCACTGGATAAAAGAGATGCAAACAGAAACATTCTTTGAATAATGTGGATAAATGAATGCAGTCCAGGATATCCATAAATGGCAATTATTCTGCACTTGCTCTGCAGAGAGAGAGAGAGAGAGAGAGAGAGAGAGAGAGAGGAAGAGTGAGATGTGGATACATTCTTATAAATATGTTGGCTGTGGTGCAATCTCTCATGTTTATAGGACACCTGATTGGTTGCTGCTTCAAAGCTTGTAGGTGCTCCGGATGTCATCTAATACCATGTGTGTTTACAAAGTTTAAATACAATAAACATTAATAACCTGCCACCCCCTTACACACCTGACATTGTGAAAATGGAATCAGGGGTAAAACAAAACAATTATGTCATTATATGGGAAAACTGCACATGTACAGTTATGTGTTTTTAAGCCGACTGCTCCTATGAGAGATTTCCTCATGTGGAAGAAAATTACATAATTTAATTAAGGTTGCAGCTAACGATTAATTTCAATATCAATCATCATGTCAAACATGACATTTACTCATCATCATTGACTTTCAGTCAACCAAATGGTGCTTTCCCCCTCTACATTCAGTTCCTTTCAAATGACACCTTCAACTTGGGATATTGTAGTGTCCACCCTACAATTTATTTTTCTTTGTTTTCAGTTGAATGAGAATTCCCATCTGTGCTGCCTGAGAGTTTGATTTGAGGGGAAGGCCCCAGAAAGATACAAAGCAATCTCACAGCTGTGTGAAGATAACCACGGCATGCTGAGCGTTCACACACAAAAAAACACACATGCATGGACAAAGAGTCACGCCTGCATGTCGAGTCAATATCATATTCCCTCTAAAATGCAGAAAATCCAGATGTGTGACTGGTGGCTTTCTCTCAATTACAACAAACTGAAATCAACAAAACCTCCACACACACGACAAACAAAGCACAAAACAACAAAGCTCTCCCTTGTTAGAAACAAAGACAGTGAAAAATGATGGAAAGTTCCAGAGTGAGTTTGTTGCTGTTTGTTTTGTGTGACTGCACTTGCTGGGGCAGAGAAATGTGTCCAGATGAGATGCAGCAGCAGTCCTCAATATGTGACCATCTGCTTCTGGTCTGAAAGCAACAACTACTGTCTGAAATAGTGCCAGATATCACACACCTCCTGCTACAACCACCAAGACACAAGCTCCACGGGACCACTGAGTGAGCCATAGACAAGAATAACTCCTCCTGTGCAAGTTGTGGGATACGACTGCATTTACTGAAAGCTACCCTAGTGAAACTTTTGCATAAAACATTTCCTTCTGTGTGCCACTTTTAAATAAGAAGAAGAAATAGTTCAAGAACAAGTTTTAGTGTGCACTGAACCAGCCCTTATCTTAGCTGTAAGGTGTATGAAATCACTGTGCAATAGGAGAACAGAAGGGGAAGACAGCACTTGGTTTTTAACATTTTAACCCGGACAGACTCCAGCAAAGAAAAATACAATGCCAATGTTTGGCATTTCATTAAGAGGTGCACCAATCAAATTTCTGGTGACCGGAATCAGACGATTTTCAGCATGATGGGCTGTGATTGGTGATTGGTCAGCCCTCTCACCCGTACACACACATACACCCAATTCTGTGCCGATCTCAAATTTACACATGGCATGAAAGCGAACATGTCGGCAGTGAGGACAATCAGCAGAGGCAAAGAAGCTTTCACATAAAGACAAAGACAGTTTCCCAAAACAATGGATACAAAACATGGTCAAAAGTTTTTGTAACCATAAATACCTTTCACCAAAGCAGATAGAAAGAGAGAGGCAGACAGGTAAGAGACTGTATGAAATGGCATAATTAAATATTTGCCAATTAGTTAGCATAATAAGTTAATGGATAATTCATGGATCCTTCAGGAGTTAGGGAGAATGCAGCTGAAGAGGCTGAAGCAGGTTTTACTTTATATGAGAATGAGAGATGGTCATTGTAAACTGGTGAAGTTTTGTATTAGATAGCCTAGTCAGAGTTTTATGAACATAAAAGTGAATTTTCATTGTTGAAAAGTTACAAAATATGTTTAATAATCTGTCAATTACAGTTTTTAAATAAAGACAATCTGAATCAGCAGGTCAGCACTGCTGATTTCGAAATCTGAATCTGGCAATGACAATGAAAAATAAGTGCTTACTGAGAATTTACTTTAGCAAATCACATTTCTCATTGAATATTCAGCAGCTTATATTGACATACAAGACAATAAAGCATCAAGTGCCTTTGCTCCATTGCAATAGTTACACACTGTTACACAAAGAGAAGTTTCTGAATATCAAAAGCATATTTTCACCTCCCATACTTAAAACATGCTTTCATCTTTCATAAGGGTCCTATGCACCAGAGGCCTTCCTCATCACCTCCCCCATCAGGTTTAGCTCAGTGAACTGACATACCAGAGAAATGCTCACTCTGATGGAGACAAAGCATTTGGAGTCTGTCAGAATCAGACTGCAAGGATGTCACTGTGCATTTTGCAACCGGTAAATCACAGCCAGAGGAGAGCATCACCACCCAGACCTCATCTGTGTTCCCCTTTCCACCGGGTTAAATTGATCTTGAGTCAGACTGGCAGGATGGAGAGAAGGGCAAACAATGATGGTGTCGTTATGTGTTTTTGTCTGCCACCTTTTTAAAAAAAATAAAAAAGTCATGTTCTTGGATGGCCATTATAGCTTTGTTTTGTAACTTTGGCAGTATAAAGTACAACAATTCCCACAAAATCACCAATAACTTCAGTTTCAACACCCTGGGAGAGAATAGATAGTCAACAGATAGAATAATGTGACTGTACAACAGGAAATCATATATGGTCTCTTTTTATTATTTCCTGTTTTTTTGTTGTTGTCTGTAATCCTCAGGAAAAAAAATCAGATTTCACAAAAGATAGTAGGTGTCACCTTCGAGAATTAAAGGTATACTTAGGTGACACAGTTTTTCTCATCTGTATACAAAGCATGGGAACCTTTTTAAGGACAATATTTGCACATCAGAACTATTCAGCTCATGGTTCCGGGTTGCTGAGAGATACATTGTGTGAATAGGGAACAGGCTGTGAAAGATCGAAAAAAAAAATGCAGAAGAAAATGATGACTACTGAAAGATAAAGAGAATACGACTTTGAGATATAAAGAAGCAAAGCATCAAGACCAAACAGAGAAATCTCCCGTTGAGTTTTCTGATCCAGTTCTACCACACCCACCTCTCCACAGAGAGGCAATGTTTTTCCCCTGAGAAAAGTCAGTATGATGAGGACAGGAGCTCATTACCCACCCGGAGCACGTTTATGAAGACAGAGTAAGAGCTTGCTGAGTACATAATAGAGGAATAACTGAGGCTGAAAGCTGATGCCATGAGGAGAGGGGGAGATGGGATTTTCAGCTGCTTTATGGTAGAGGGCTCAACTGATAAGACAGCCGTAGCAGTGGGACAGACGAGAGCAGAGCAGATATGAGACAGGAGCTGAACGGAGCTGTAGGCAGAGGACTGGGCGGCAGGAGAAAGCTGTGGGCTGTTGCTTTGTTAATGCAACAGTGTCTTTCACCAAAAGTTCTTTAAGAAAAAAGAGAAACCTCCATCACTTATTCTTGCAGTGTTACATCAAAAGCCTTCAAGATGATTTTTTGTTAAGAAAGAGCAAAGTGGGGCAAGAGCCACATTCTCTGTGATGCTGCAGTCACTTTTTAAATCATGATTAAAACATCATTTGAATTATGGCTATAGGGACCTGATATCCATCGGCTAACCTTTGCATCATGAATTAGTACCCAAGTGTAATTTTGCATCTTGTTCTTTTTCCTGACTAAAAGGTGAAGCTTAAAGAAACCTTTCCTGAAAGTTTTATCACACCAGTGTGTATTTTGTTATGGATGAAACTTTTTTTTCCAATGTCTTCATTCTCTAAAATACTTTACTGTCAGCATGGAATTTATTTTGAGAAACAAAAACATTTTCAACTAAAAATTTCACATTTTATGTTCATAAAAAAATGAAACTAAAATGTCGGCGTTGTTGGGCCACGCAGGCTTAGGACAGTCAAACCATGGACTTTGAGTTATTTACTGAGATGGCCTAAAAGAACTCTTTATCCCAGAATTCCCTGCGGCACTTCACACCTACGTGTGACGTAAAGGGGGGACCGGAACCTGAGGGAGACCCCACAGGAAGGCGGCCAGGTGATAAAACTCTGAGACTCCCCTCGTTCATCCTCTTTCCACGCGCCGACTTAAAGTGCTCGGAGATACAAGCTCACCTCCTGTTTCCTGCAACAAACTTCCTTTGTTTTAAAGTTTTTGGCGCGCAGGTAATCCGCGGCCGGCAGTGTTCCAAATTCCGAGCTCGGATTGTCCAGTGAACGCATCTCAGTTTCTCGGAGAGTGTTAGGCTATAACAGTTAATCAGAAAGATAACGGCCTTATTCCGTCCTGCACGAAAGGACATAAACGGACATCTTTCCCCTCGACGGAGAACCAACGAAGCCGCTCTTGCCGTAAGGAACCCTCGCCGCCATCAGACGCCTCTACACCAGGACGGACAGAAGATCTGTTTTTATCGCCGGACTCCCTTTTCCTTCACCAATCGCAGGCAAAGCGATCCACAAGTGAGGCTTAATTAGGTCTGGGCAGAATTAGCTTTAGAGAGTGTTTTTAACAATTGTTTGATTTGTGCAGAAACTGTCATTTTTATCTTTGTTGGACCGCTGCGTCCTGAGTTTTACCGACTTAAAACTCTTGTTGTTGTTTCGGACCGCTGCGTCCTATATGTGTTCAGCGTAACAGCGTTATAACCGGGTATTATTCTTCTGATCAGAAAGACCAGTGTAAGCCGTATTAACTTGAATTCGGCCACTGGTTTGTTTCTGTGAATGAAGGGAATTACTCCGAGTTGTGACGCGGGAGTTAGACTGTGATCCGGCCTCTTCAGGCACGCATTTCTCTCTTCCTCTACGCTCCTCTTTTCCTCCCATTTTCTCCCCTCTTTCTTTCACACACATATTCTCGGGTAGACGTATATCGGGAGACTAACTCCCCCACCGCGCCATTACGCACATAGGCCATACGTGCGCACACACAAAGAGAGAGATTTATACACTCAAGGCTATCCAGACGCCTCAGAGACACATATCGTGTAGGGCCGAACTCGGTCCCTTGCAGACATTAAGGCCACATTAGGTCTTTGTTAGGCGTGCGCCATCGGAAAGGCGACCACGCGGGACGGAGTACCCTCCCCCCCCTCTCTCTTACGCACACGCACGCATATACCCAGGCCTTTGTTAAGTGCGCCATCGTGAGCGACCACGTGGGACGAAGTGATCTCCTCCTTTTCTTCTTCCCCCCTCTCTCTCTCTCTCTCTCACACACACACACACACACACACACACACACACACACACACACACACACACACACACACACACACACACACACACACACACACACACACACACACACACACACACACACACACACACACACACACACACACACACACACACACACACACACACACACACACACACACACACACACACACACACACACACACACACACACACACACACACACACACACACACACACACACACACACACACACACACACACACACACACACATTCACACCCCTTCCACAAGCCTTGCTTGGTAATGTTTGTTTGCTTAGATTAGTTTATAATAGTTATTTGTTGGATTAAGTTCATTGATTTTGGATTGATGTTGCTTTGTTTAAATAAATTCTGTTATAATTTAAGAGAGCAGTTGTTTGTGATTACTGGTGTATTTGCATTGTGATATAAGCTGGGTGCGAAGGCTTTGTGTACGGATTTCACGCCTTCAATTTATTAAATATAGTTATTAATTATTAATAATATTAGTAATTAAATAACTAATCTGAGACTGATTTGAGTGATATTTTGGTTATATTTCCCTGAGTACAGGGTGGTGCCCCAAAACGAGATTAAACATAGTTTAATGATATTTTATTTATATTATTAATAATTAGAAATAATTATTAAAGAATATAACCAAAGTTGACTTGATACAACCCCAACAGCGTCAAATATACAGTGGCAAGCTTAGCAATCTCAGCGTAGGTTGTTGGCTTCATCCTCAGCCTCTTCTGGCCTCATGTTTACGCATCATGAGCCAGCATGGACACTGAAACCAGAACTGCTCCCAAATGTTTGTGTGTGTGAGTGAGACAGGAAAACAAACTAAGCTGCTTTTGGTAAAAGTGTTTGTTGGGTGAATTTAATGAAAATAAAATAAATTCATGGAAGTAAACTTATAAAAATAAAAAATTATATTTTAATTCTTCTACACCAACACAAATGTTTCTGCAGACTGAAAATTATTAATTATTAAATTAATTTTTGGCTCTATTTTTAATCACTGCTAAATCCCTTATCAGTAAAAGCCTTAAGTATCTATAAATCATTGTCACAGTCATTGCAGGGGGCATCATAAACAGGGTCAGTTGGGATAACTCACTCAGAACAGTTAAAGGTTCTGAGCAGCACTTTGTTGAAGGACACTGCAGTTAATGAAGTGCGGGCTGCACCTCCTTCCCTCAGATTCTCTCTGCTCATCCGGGGATTTAAAGTAATGACCTTCAAACATCTCCCCCAGCTATTCAAACATTCCCACCTTAGAATACAGTTAGTGGTGCCAGTGACTAATCTCCTCACTTAGTCATGGGTGCTGATGATGCGTAACAAGTCTCTTTCAGCTTAAACCATCTCTGGTTGAAAGTCAGAACGCAGTACAGGGCAAGTAATGTGAAGCGACACTACCTGTGTGACAATGGCAGGTTCTTCTAAAGCTCCCTGAGCCATGATGTGTGTGTGTGTGTGTGTGTGTGTGTGTGTGTGTGTGTGTGTGTGTGTGTCTGTGAATGTGTGTGCTAGAGTGTGTATATAAAGAGATGACTGTTGGCACATGCCAACCAGCTTTTAATTTCACTAGCAAAGCTGCTCTGTCACAGCTGACTTGTTACACAAAATTCTCAATTTCTACCAAATGTCTGCTTCCGTCCATAGACTCAGCCAAAATGATTTCACTGCATGTCACTCCAGTTTAAAGGAGCTTTTCTGCCCGTATGACTCTCATTAGCTGCTCAACTAAACGTACTTCCATCTGACGTAATGCGTGTTCCCTCATTTATGAGAGTAGGAGTTCAATGGGCAGAAAAACTGTCTTTAAAGGATACATGAGAAGTTCTCTCTAATAAACTGTTTCTTTATTTAGACACAGATGTAGAAATGTATCTGAGCTTTTATAAATAAAAATGAATTGTACTAGTTGGAACATGAATGCTGTGATCAGTCCAAAAGCAAAGGAAAAACAAATTCATGAACTGAGTCTGGATAAAGTTTACTGCGACCTGCAGCTGTTTGAGTGTTGACAACATTTTTGACCTGTTAGGTAAAATTGGTGCCAGGCATTTTTTTGACGGACTAGTGTGTTGAACACAAAATAAATATATTTTTGTCGGGATGTATCAAAATAATTGGATGAATGAAAGCAGAAGAAAAAACATCATGAAGCAGATTTTAAAGTCTGATTTTCTGCACTGTCAGGTCTGTCTACAAGAAGATTATATAAATGTTTGGTTTTTGAAAGGCATTCGGATCGACCATTTCTGACGCAACGGATGTTAGCGTATTGAAAGTCATTGAGAATGTCTGAAAATAAATCTTTTTTGGCTGTGATAACTGAGATAAACACACACTCTTCAAACACGAAGCTCTAGGTTTTGGCAAACTGAAGAGCTCCAGAGTGGCATGCTCAATTTAAGTCTGCTGGGCTTGTTTTTGGATCTGTATGAGAGAGATGCCAGTATTTAAAAGTATTGATTGAACCAAGGCCTGTGGAATAAAGATGGATTCTCACAGGGAGACGTTTAAAAAGATAAAAGCTCCACAGAGCAGATGAATGGCAAACCAAGTTAGCAATTAAGATGTGTACGCTGAAAAGATTCATGTGTTTGAGTTCACTAACATAGTTACATACTGATGTGTAAATCAAACCATTAAAGCTAACTTGATCTTCACAAAAGAGAAAAATAGTCTGGAAGAGAACAAACACTAGTCTGAGACGGAGGAGTAAAACAAAGCTCCAACAACAGAGTTATGTACCCAGAAACGTGTAGTAGTGAGTGACAGGGTATGTAATCTACAGAGTTTCCCCCGAGAGTTATTTTCACAATCCAAACAAGTCACTGAGCTGACAACACACAGACCACCAAAGAAGCCAGACAGGAGGAAGGAGGTGAGAGGAGGCACTGAGTTTATCCACATCATTTCAGCTCTGTCACACTCTCACAGCCAGCTATAGGAACACTGTGGAAAAGTCTGTACAGCCAATGTCTGACTTGATGTACTTTTTCTTTACCTATAGTAAAAAACCTAGTGTATAGTTGAAATAATTAATTAATCAATTAGGTACAAATCTTACCACACTTAAACTAGAGATGGGAGGGAAAAGATCAATCTTGATTTTAAAACTTATATATGTCACCACTTACGTGTCAATACAAGGGGACCCGCTTTATAATGGTAACTACCGGGGCGCTGGTAGCATAGTGGTTAGTGCGTGGGGTACAAAGGCTGTTGTCCTCCAATCAGGCGACCCTGGTTTTAATCCGACATGTGGCTCCTTTCCAACATGTCAATCCCCACTCTCTCTCTCCCTTATTTCCATCTCTATCCACTGCCCTACCCTATCCCTACAATAAAGAAATCTAAAAAAAAAAAATAGAAAAAGTAACTGCCAGAACCAAAAAACATTGGCTTTTATTGTTGTGTGGACATCTAATAAATACATATATAGAACAATTAACAGAGGTGCAGTCTGTGTTTCTGGCATTGATGCACAAAAAGCTTTCGAAAGTCACTGGATTTTCTCAACAACAAACTTTATATCACTTGATTTAAGTCTTCATTCGAGTTTTTATGAAGTTGGGTAATTCCAATGGACTCTAACATGTCAATCATCAGCCCAAAGTCTTAAAACCATCACCACACATATTGACCTCTGTGGATCTTGCACTTTTATGGGCGAGTGGTTTTTCAAATCTACTTCCTAGCGTATGTTATTATTATGGTATTGGTGTTTCCAGCTTCTCCACTCTTATTTGCTGCATCATGTTGGTTGTGCTATTTATGTAGTTCATTGGTCCCTTGCAATATTTGCAAGATTCTTGTCCGTTATGTACTCGCAACTCGCTTCTACACCCCCGCCCCCAAATCTTTACTCACTTCATAAAGTCTGTATGCCTCTCACCTTCAGCTACTGACGTTGATTATTTAGCATTACACAGCAATATTCAGGAACTACTTATCATCTAATGATCCATAGGAAGGCCTTAAAAATGCTGGAGAAATATCCCATTGTGGCTAGGCCTTAACAGTGTTCATGCTGCATCAAGGGCTCATCCATATTTATGAAACACAGGAAGGACTGAGCGTAATGGACTGAATCTACTGTGATGAACTAAGTGCTTAGATGGCTGCCTCTGTGTTGTGTGTGTGTGTGTGTGTGTGTGTGTGTGTGTGTGTGTGTTCAGATTATGGCAGTTATTGTGTTAGTTTCTTCTTTTGTATATTGCTGTAAATATAAATGAAGTAAGTTCACTGACAGTGAACCATAGAAAAATGACAGAATAACTGATGGTATGTATGAAGATAAACTGCATTTGTAAATCCTGTTCTTGGCATTCCTGTACTTGGGAGAAGGAGGAGATTAGAGATTGTCATGAGTGATATGCAAGCCTGTAATCCACACTTTTGGATGACATCAACAGGGAACGCACAAGTCTTTGCTTACAGATGATGAGCTTGTACCTGCAATAGTTCCTGTCCAGGGAAACATCATTTGTTAATCTTGTTTTTGGATAACAGACAGTTCTTGGACTTGGACAGAGGTTTTACCTTGTGTCAGCTAAACCTTTAAATTAATTGTAGGGATTCTTCCGTAAAGTGAAACATTTTGCTGCTCAAAAAGTACTTTTTAGTTTACAGATTGCAGAAAGAAAACTTGCAATTGAACATCCAAAACTCCTCTTTCTGCTATTACTAGCATTTTCTTTGCCAAATGAAACCATAAGGACATGGAGTGGGTGAATTCAGTCGCTTGCAATCTGTGCACACATTTTGACCACAACTTTTTCAGTCCCTCCTCTTAAGGTCCTTTTAGCATCAAGTCTTTCTTAAGTAAACAAGCTAAAAACATGGACTGTACGAGCCCTTTCAGTGGTGATGTTGACAGACAGCAAATGAGTGACGTGACAGCCAAACGACCTCATTATAAGCTTACCTCTCATGGCTGATTCACTGCCAGATTTGACTTGGAACAGCCAATGAATAAAACAGACGATACTGTCAAAACAATGTCCTCACTGCAGTATTAAGGTTCACTCATTAGCACTTCACAGTCCCAGCAGTCAGTCTGAAATTGTTGTTTTTTGAGCAATCCAACATATCAGTGGAATACAGCTTAGTTTAAATAGAGCTGCTGTGAATTGTAAATTTGAACTTTTGATACTTTGAGTTATAAGTAAGCTGCATATAGGTTTCCATTTCTACCATAAAAGCAAAAGATTTGTGATTCAAACAACTGTTTCAGTAGGACTTCTAATTTTGCTCATGTCTTTTTCTTTTACCTTTAAGCTTAGTAAACACAAATCTGACTTGTCCCTGTTAGAGTGACTGCTCTCAGTAAAACCCACTGTGTTGAGGCTTTTGAGGTTATGAACTTCTCTGCAGCCTGAAGGCTAAGTGTGCAGCTACTCAACATGCCCAATGCATATGAGATGGGTTTACATTTGAATAAATGCATTAATTACACTATGAACAGAAGTTGGCTCAAAGCACCAAGTGGGTCAGTTGGGGTGAGAAGTATAACTCAGGTATTCAAGTGACAAAGGTAAAAAGAGAGACAGGGCATGGCAGGAACCACAAGAGATAAACTTAGTAATGAGGGAAAGAAGTGTATAAAGAAAAAGAAAAGAAAAAAAGGCAACAACATTCCAGCGCAGTGTTTGGTATTGTGCAAACTGAGAGTCATTGCAGACTAGCCTGGGAAAGAGCCAGTGCAGGTCTCAGGGGAGAACGACCTGCTGGCCTGCAGACAAACACCAGCAAAGCTGCAGAGCAGACACAGCCAGATGTGTGGGCGTGCATTAAACACACACATTTGTGGACACACACATTACTCTCACACACACACACACACACACACACACACACACACACACACACACACACACACACACACACACACACACACACACACACACACACACACACACACACACACACACACACACACACACACACACACACACACACACACACACACACACACACACACACACACACACACACACACACACACACACACACACACACACACACACACACACACACACACACACACACACACACACACACAAAAGATGGTGAGGTGCACATGCAAAGTTGTAATTTTTAAAAATAAATATGGGCCATCTGGAAACTGTGATACTTACTCAGAGTAAAATTATGTAATATTAGGAAAGTTATTGGATAAAATAACACATTTGCTAAGTTTATCCAAAGTAACAGTACTTTTTATAGATGATAGATTTAGCTTTTATTTTTAATAATACTTTCATTCGCACACGGAGGACAATGGATGTGTGAAGGAAGCTGGAGTTTCAGCAAAACTGATTCAATAAATACAAATGTATAATTAAAGGTACTCTGTCTGAAGACATGCAGTGTTACCGTAGCAAATATGCAGTGTTGTATTACCTTATTGGTCCAAATACATGATGTTTTTCCCCCCTTGAAATACATCTGAGAAAAGTGTGATGGTCATATATTCAGGGCCTGGACTTTTAAACACCAATAAGCATTAACAACAGTTGATACCGCTCATGACTGAGACCAGCCATCACTCACAACTACAGTACCAGGGAGAGACACAGAGACCGTCAGAAGAAAACAGCCCAAAAATAGCTGAGGCAGAGTTATATGCCAGTTTTAAGATAGATAATGGTTATCGATGCAGCAAAGTCATTAAACAACTGTCAAGCAGTGAAGAAATATGTGAGTGATGTCAGAAAATTAGGTACAAAAAGTAAAGCTACCGGACTGCTCACTCATTTAAATGTACATAACTTCTACCTGATCATATAAATTCAGAACAGAAACAACGTATGTTATGCCTCAGTGTTCACAGAGTCCTTGTCACTGGAGCAGGTCTCAAAAGTGCAACCTGATATGATCACAGATTAGAGACTTGGCCTTGCTTTGTTTTGCTTTCAGAAAGCCATTTGAAACGAGGAAAAACATCTCATCTGTCCAAAGTCATGTGCAAATTCCATGTTATGGTATGTTTTCCCTTTAGAAACACAAGTTATACTGTAGAAATCCCCAGTGGTGGCATAACTATAGAGAGCACAAAAAGAAGGTTTAATATAAACCACAAAGAAAACAGTCAGGAGGAGGTTGGTAAAACAGATCTGGAGTCTGCTCGGCGGGAAACCCACAGGCGCTTCTGTTTGCCCTGCATGGTCAAACATGCACTTCTCTTCTACAGGAATGTTTAATAACTTAGTGTTTCTCAAACAGCAGTACCCTCAGGGGTACTTTGGAGAACTGCAGGGGGTTCTTTTTATTGTTTTTTCTGCTCAACTATAAAATATATAATCTAGGCATGACTCCTAAAATAATGATGCAATAATGACTTTGGTAAAAAACAAATGTGAATGCATTTTTGATAATGATATTATTAGTATTAGTTGCTGTAAAAGCAAGTTTCCATACTGAAGTTAAATATCACGATCATGTGTTTGTGGTTGAAGAAGAGCAGCAATTCAGCAGACGAGGGACTAAAGAAGTGAGAAACAAAGCAATGAAAACGTCAGCATCAGGAGAAGACTAAGACTTCAAGCTTCAGATTTTCTTGCAGGAGAAATGGGCAAACACGTGCATAAAGCTAGTGTATCTCATCAGGCGATCTTCAGTAACAATACTGCTGTTCAGTAAATCTGTTGAGGTGCTGCGGAATATTGCAAGGGGAGCAACAAGAAGTTGTGAAGGTAAAAAGGGAAAACTGGAACATGCTCAGTCAGAGCTGTGTTAATGTTTCATTCATGGGAAAGGAGGATATTTGGACACATTCAACTCAAGTAAATACATATCATCTTGTACATTCAAACCTTGCATTACTCGCTCACAAATGCAGCTCTGTAGCCGTTCTATTTTCAAGCACAATCCGACTGTGGGGCTATAAATAACAAGCATGTCATGGTGAGATTTGTTTTTCCCTCTCTTGCAGTTTTCTCTCGTCTCCCGTCTCTCACCCACTCTGCCTCACCGTCACTTACACACTATCTCTTTTCACACACTTGCATATGCTCATTCACTCTCCGTTTCACTCGCTCTCACTCTCTGGTGTAAAACTGACACGCTGATTAGCCTGGGTTGGTGATGACTGTGGAGAGCTCATGAAGGTTTTGTCCCCCACGACTAAGAACCCTCCCTGATTCTATTCCTTTATCACTGAGGACCAGAGACTTAAAAAAATAAAAAAAAAGGTGTTTTACTAAGTTTTGTTGATTTTTTTGTTGATTTTTTAAAATCCGGAATCCCTTTTTTGTGTACGTTCTGGTTTTCAAAACAGTTGCTATGCAATGTGTGGTCCCTGTTTAAAAAGATTAATACAAAAAATAAAAAATAAAGCTGCCATATTTTAACAGATTACAGTTTTAGAACGGGGTCAGGATATTTCAAGAGCTCACATACAATTAAAGATGTAATTCAGACACAATTCTGCTCTCTAATTTTGACAAAGAGCGATTACTCTTTAAAATCTCAACTTTTTAACATTCCACACAAGCATATCCAGCCGTTTATGAGTATTCCTAGAATACGAGCATGACAAACAGAATATATAGGCAGAATATATAGGAAGCCACTGAAGGAAGAAACAGCCCCAAGACAAAAACTGAAGCAGCCAGAGAAAGTCGTCCTACTTTCTTGGATGAACAGCCACCTCTCTCTACTACACACTGCTGGAGTGGAGATATGAGACCAGGGGAACAGATTTGATAACAGTTCCCAATTACCAACAATGAAAAGAAACCGGGTTTGCAAGAGTGTAAAATTTGTCTCCTCTTTTCTCACGACTGTGTTGGAGTGTTTTCGGCTGACAGTAATGAGAGGACTGGTTTATTTCACTAATGATCTAACTGAAGCTTTGTCTGTTTCTCTGCCTGATAACAGTGCTCTCTGGAGAATGGCTGTGCTAATCCAAAAATCTGGCTCCAGTTTGAAAAACATTCACAGCTGTCTTTTTGTGTTCTATGAAATCTGGAGTTTTATCCCAAAATGTGACAGGCTTGGATGAAAGAACTGAATGTTGGAAGGTAAAGGGGATACTGCAATCATCTTCTTTTCAATGAGTTTGAGTTTATTAAAAAAGATTAAAGTTCCTGAACAACTTTTGGTATTTAATTTTGCTCAACTTTTTGCGGATGTGTTTTGTAATGAGTCTCTGGACTTTGATATCAAACAAGAGTTTAATATATTAAGCCACATTTAAAAAGGATGTAAATATTGACAGTATAGGAACACAATTGAACAATGATTAAAGAAAATAAATACCGGTATATACTTTGCACTTGACTTGTGGAAGAACAATAACATGTATTTGGGCTCGACCTGCTTCAGCACTTGAAATACATTTTAAGACAGGTGACATAAGAAGAGGCCTCCCTTCTGGCAGCAAGCACAAATGTTTTATAGTAGTCAAAAGAAAAACAACAACAAAGCCCTGACCATTAGTTTGTGTTTACAGTGTGTTATAGCCAATTGTTTTGGATGGGCACATTTCAGCTTCAGCTATTATTTGTTGCTCTGAGGAAGGTGATAAGAGGCGTGGGCCAAAAACAACCGCTGGCACCAAGAGCCTGAAAAGCGATGCCACATCATCCAATTACACTGAACACAACACCTCCCTGCTCTTAACTGCCAAGTGCAACGCAAACCAGCGGCATCAGAAACGAAAGAATGCTGCAGAATGTAGAGGCAGTGGGAGAGCGCTAATGCCGTCCTACACTAAGACGCTTCTAGGTGAAATGCACAGAGAGAGGAAGGCCAGCAGCTACCTGTAGATCAAACGCTTTGAAACAGAGAGTCCATGTATGCCTTTGCACAGAAGCTCTGCCTTTCCCTGAACAAGCTGCCTTTCCCTGAACAAGCATTTAATCCTCCTCACTCTCTCACACCAGCACCAAAACCCCATCAGAGTTGGTACGTGTGTGAAATTGAACCTGACGGGTCTCATTAAAAGAGAAACATTTCAAAAATAAGACTTTCAAACATCGTGGTAGTGTGGGGGAGTTTTGCTGCCAGAAACTGTTTGCTGCTTACTAAATGTTGTGTTTTTTTGACACGTTGGAAAGATGGAAAAATTTAAGTTCAGCATTAATATCAATGTGGACACATGCAATCACCTGGCACTTGAAGAATTTGAGAATCATCAAATTTAAGCTTCTCTCCTCAATATTTATGAGAAATTGCAGTTTGTTTGAAAATGCTCCCGAAAAAGGCCAAACTGCAAGAGCCACAATAGCCTTGTAACTATGGTAAAGGCTACCCCCCCCCCTCCCCCCAGCAGTCACCTCCACCCTAGAGATCCTTCCATATGAAGTGCTCAGATTTATACAGCACATTTTTTCCATTAAAGTTCAGCTTCTGTGTATGTGGATCTTCAAGGTCTAAATGCAGTGTGTCAAAAAGCATCAAGTGTGCCAGACTAAACTAAAGGGAAGATATGAGTCTGTGAAAGGTCAAGTACAGCACATAAAGTATCTGTTGTCATTACACACACACACACACACACACACACACACACACACACACACACACACACACACACACACACACACACACACACACACACACACACACACACACACACACACACACACACACACACACACACACACACACACACACACACACACACACACACACACACACACACACACACACACACACACACACACACACACACACACACACACACACACACACACACACACACGGTGGCTGGGAGCTGTGGAGACAGTGCACATGCAAACAGAGCAGGACCCTAACCTGCTGTAGACATTACAATACAGATAGCTGTCTTTTATCCAGCTGGCACTGAGGCATTTGCAAACAGAGATCATTAGCAAAACTATGACTGCAAGACAATGTTAGAAAAGGTATGCTAATAACTAAATCCTAAAGACAAGAAAAAAACGTCTGGATTAAAATTCACCGTTCAACCAGATAATGACCAAGGCTTCAAAGCTGCATTTTCAATGTGCTTTTTTATTTAACTAAAAGTTGATCCAATGACTATGAGCGTTGTGATAAAGGGGTCGTAATAGTGAATAAACGTCTTAAACGTCTTAACGAACTCAGGAGGAGTCTGCAAAAATGTGGGTGTCTTTTGGCTCACCTTTTTTGGCTTTATTGCGCAGAACTTGACTGTTTGGTTTTGTATCACTGCTATCATTAGCTTTTTGTTCTCTAAAAGAGCCGTCAGCAGGCTGTGATAAACCATCTGAAAAACTGAAAATCATTAGGGACTAGCTGATGAGTCAAGTTGAGCATCTCGCTGAGCAGTTTCTGGGAGACGTATGTTGAGGGCAAAAAGAACCAAAACACATTTTGACGCTCAGTTTTACAATTTTCTCAGGCCTATTCCACTATGTAGAATTGTTTAACACCATGTAAGGTTGTTTGAAGTTTTCTACAGGGGAGTGACCTCTAAACTTCACTTTGCACTGTCTTTAAAAAAGACAGTGCATCTGAACAAAACGATGACTAAAAGGGCCAGATTTTACTTTATTAAAACACCATCATTATTGTGAGCAGAGCCCTTGCTTTAAATCAAAAATATAAATTAGCAAAACAGACCAATACTCACACAGAATATAAAGTTTTCAATATTTTCAAAGAGTTCCCTTGCAAAGCATCAGCTGCATTGCATTCTGGTCATTCAGCTCTTTAAACATTGTGTGCAATGCAAATAGAGAATCTGTTCAGTCTAATAATATGACACCAGCTCGTATAAATCTTTTATATATATTATCTCAAATATTGTCTGACTGTCTAAGTCGTTTTGAGCAGGAATAAAAATAACACCCTGTTAGACATTAGGTTTAGAACATTTGCTTCATGCATGCAGTCGTTGTTTTGGAGAAAAAGCCCATAATGCCTAATAAATGCCAGACTGTGCAAGAGCTGTGCAGAGAGAAGAATCAGCAGAATAATGAGCATAACACGAGAGAGAGACTAATCACAGCACGACTCTGGTCCATGGGGACTAAGCAGACTCTCTTCTTGACATCAACGTTAAGACTAAGAAAAGTGTATCTTCACTATTCAAAACAGTACCCGGAAATAAAGAGGAAGCTACTGCAAGGTTAGGAATATCGTCAGTGTCGGTCGGCATACTTAACTCACAGACAAAACAACTAAAAGAAGCAAATGAGGACCTGATAAAAAAAAAACACAGATGGACCAACACACACATAAAACTGAAGTGAACTTACAGTGCTATGGATCAAGCAGCAGTGCTAGCAGCCATGGAGTCCCACTTGGTGAAGTACAGAACACCTACTTCAGGCGTCTAAACAAAGACAGAAACAAGCAGAGAGAGACATTAAAAATCATTAACATAATGTAAGAAAGTTTGAGAGGGAAAAAACAGTTGGGAGGGTGATGGAACAAAAAGGGAGAAAGTAAAACAGAAGAGGGAGAGAAGAAGAAGAAAAAAACACATTTTGTGTGTTTGCCTGAGGCACGTCTCTAAACATTATGGCTCATTTTCAAAGCAAGTCATTTTTCTGGCATAGCCTTACAGAACAGATATTAGATTTATTGGAACATTAAAAACAGAAGGCAAATTCATCTTTCAAGTAGAGATGCTTAGGTATGCTGGAGGTCAATATCCATTCAGGAGTGAAGTGGCCCTGGTGGTGGTGCTTCTCTGATCCTCACAAGGACAACCAACTGATTTTAAATACTAGTTTATAAATAAAGTTATTTGTGAGTGAGAAGAGAAAAGATAACAATGTCTTAAATGTTTCATTTGGGATTAAATATAGTTTGTTTAGTGTTAATTAAAAAGTGTGTATTATTATGTAGGCATTGATATGCATCATGTACATTATCCTTCAGTGTTATTTTTCAGGGTGAACTTCTGCAAGTATATTTGTTTGAAATTATGAATAAAAATCTCCAGTGAGCAGCTCTACAGATAAATAATAATTTTGCATAAATTCTGCAAACTCAAAGATGCTTAACTAAGAACAACAAAGCAACACAAAAAAAGAACACAAAAGAAAGATGAAATCATCCACGAGAAGGGGAAGAAAGCAGAGAAGGAGGATGAGAACAGAGTTTGTTTCTGGTTGTAGGCAACATGGAAGAGGTTAGTTTTTAGGGATTTCTTGAAGGTGAAGAGTGAGAGGAAGTCTCTGATGCTTTTTGGGAGTGACTTCCAGAGGGTAGGCGCAGAAATGGAGAAGGCAGCATCATTAAACAAAAATCTGATTTAGTGGTACATTTAGCACCCAGGGAACTTTGTATTCATCTTCTCTGTGTGGGAAAGCGTCTGTTGCATAAGAACCAAAAACACAACACAAGGCTAGTTATTTCATCTTGCACTAACCCTAGGTGTTTTTTTTACCGAGGCACACATGAGTCTTACTGCCCTATCTCAATCTCACAAGCTCTCTCTGTTGGTTAAAATATGACTGAAGAACTGTAGTTATTTTAATGCTTCAGCACTTTGCAATACTATTGATCATAAATAAAAAACTGAATTCTATAATTTTCAACCACGTAGTATCTATTGAATTACCAGAAACTCCGGCAACTTTAGTGCAGGTTTCACACAGAAGTGAAAGGAAGTTAGTGTGGATACTTAAACTGTGTATTAGTCCAGAGATGATTGAAGCTTATTATCTTAAAAAAGCATTTTGGTGAAGCACTTCAAACACGACAATATCAGTTCAACACAAATTGATTTAACAAATTGGAAAGGAGGCTTTAACACACAGGATTAATGAACTCCAATGTCTTTTGCACACACAGGCATATCACTGAATAAAAGTCGACCACACTGATGTTTAAGGGATTACTCTGTATCAGCCTGGGGTTACTTGCATGCAATTTCATCAAGGTAAACAAGAACCATTTTCACACAAATGGAAATCTCTTGAAAAACTCTGGAGATTTGGCTACCCGGAGGGGCTTTAGGCTATATGTGAACGCAAACAGCCGCATTTTTCACGCAGACTTTACCCGGAGTTTCTCCGGCCAGACCCCTAGTATTTTTTCTGCAGAAAGTCCAAGTGAGCTGATGTCTGAACGCGGCAGCATATACTCCGGAGATTTCAACTCGAGCCAATGGGAAGAGAATGACGTTTATATACTGCCTAAAGTGTCTGCACGCGATCACTACGATCTCCGTGCACGTAATTAAACGGCTGCATTATGTTTTCTGTTCGACAGTATGATGTTCTCCTCTCTTTTGTGGATGTTGTCATTCAATTGGATTACACATAGCATTGATATAAAGGAAAATATTCTCATTATAACGTTGTATAGCAGACACTGTTGCTTCGGCCGCTACTTCCGCGTTGTTTATTTACGTCACGTCTTACCTCAGGAAATCCCCCGCCCCCCCCCCCCCCTCTGACAGGGATAGTCCCCCACTGTGAGGAGCATATGTGAACGGCTAGTTCGGGAGAATCTACAGAGAAGTCCTCCTGTAAATATCTAGATATTATCCGGAGTGCATATGTGAAAACGGCTAGTGTGAACACAACGGATTCTGTCAGAAATCATTCTGCACTGTAGTTATTCTACAAACGAGTATTTAGTTTGTGTTGTTGACAAAATAACCAACCTGGTGGCAAATTTCTGTAGAAAAAGACAGCTTCTTTGAAAACTGAGTGTAAGTGGAAAGGTTGACATTTTATGAATTTTCTAATTTAAATTTGATGTCCAGACAAATCATATTAAATATTCAATGTTAAAAAGTTGATGCTGGTCATTCTACAGCCATGTAAAAGGGGGCCTTACCCTTTTTCCAAAGGCTTAATTCTCTGGCAACTATGTGCCATGTTCGACATTCTTAAATATAAACAGCATGCTCTACTGAGCAGCATGCAATCATCTATCTTCTTCTGGTATCCTGTGTGCTAAAAATAACTTCAACACTAACAGTTCTCCTAATCCAGTTGGTGGATTTAATGCCAACTGTGAAGGGAGAGGACATATTTTCTGTCAGTGCAATGGAATTGGCTCGACCCATTCACGTAATCTGACATCGTTGTGCTCCTTCAGATCTCTCTCAGAGGTCTTGTATTTAGAGACAAAATAGGTGGCTCCAAAGTGTTGCTGCACAAGTGAGGAAAGTAACAGAAACCCTCCAACCCCCATGTGTAGAGATTGTATCTTATAATTGTTCTGCTTTGATTTATCTGTAGTTGAAGCATCTAGTCAGTAGGTAAAAATAGCCACAGTCGTCTCAGGAGCCTTCAATTGTTTTATGAGCCTATGTATTGCATCAGAATGCAAAAATAAAATAAAAAAGATCTGTTGAAATGGGAATTAGGAGAGAAAAACCTTGAAAGTTCTGCACTGAAAAAAAAAAGGTTGGACATGAGTTAATAAGCCTTATTATAAATGCAATTTGGTTGTGAAATGTTGCTGCTCATTTGTGTGTTATGTTCCACTCTTCACATGTTGTGATTTACAGTATGGACATATCTTTAGATATTACTGAAATTGGTTGTTTGACACTCGATTTTAAAATTTCTAATTAAGCTTCAAATTTGTATAGTGTGTGTGGTTATGTGAGTGTGTGTGTGCTTTTTATGGTTATGTTGATGCATTTGTTTTTGGCTTATTTTATCTAAGAGCATCAGTTGAGTGCAGGTTTCCACTTAACTCTGAGTATGAATGCACACAATTGTTTGACAATCATGGTAACACAATTACATTGGATTATAATGGAACAAATTTGATGATCCCACCCCCACAGTCTCTTATGTAACCTTCATTTCTACGCAGTGCATTATCATCCAGCCCCCACAGCTTTGATGACAACTAATGAACAGTTCTGCCAACTCTCAGGCCCAAGCTGGATGTTCTATTTTTATTCTGGCCATTATTTCTATCCAATTTATCTCATCAAGTAAATTGCTGAGATGTGAATACAGTCCTTTTGCTACAACAGAGTCCATTCAAGGGCACCAACACAAGTACTTTGGAGAGAAAGTAAACAAAAGGCAACAATTATGACTCAATCATCAACTTGATTTATCAGAGTTATCACCTATGTCTTCTTCTTCTACGAGCCGGGGCTACCTCTGTAGAAGATATAAAATACACACTAATTCCAAGCATTTACAAACAGTAACAAAAACAGTCAAACTGGGGGGGGGGGGGGGGCAATGCTGTGTTGGTTGCATTGGCAACTAATGGCCGAAGGGTAGGTTATGTAACTTATCAATAGGATATGGGGGCATTACTGGAGCAAGGGGTGTCTTCACTGAGCACGTAACCTTTCATTAGGGCATAGGCATCTTGTATTTATTTCAAAGTTTTTTTAATAAACAAAAGAAAGTTGTTGTTCAATTGAATGCAATTAACGACGAGGAGATGAGTCTGGGACACTTCTACAGAATCACATCTCAGAAAGAAAATCCAGAGAGGGGTAACATGTGGGTTAATACTGTTAGACACTCCGCTGTCCCTTCAGGGAACACAAGAACGGACTACTCCTAATCCTGCCATAAAACGTTGTGTTAAATTGAGCAAAATAAAGTCAATGTCGAGAGTACAACAAAACATAATAAATATGCACAAACAGAATACATTATGGTGACAATACAATATAAAAGTTACATTCAAAGGCGGAGTATAGCTAAAAAAAACATAGTTGTAAATTGACCCACAGGAAGAAGTGTGTGAATTTCGAATGTCTGTTGCGAAGTGTTGCATATGAATGCAGCAGAGAAGCTTAAATCAGTTGTGTGTTAAATGTTGATCTTTTTTAACATTGCAGGGCTGGAGATTTAAGTCTTCTATCTACAGGATAAGTTGAGGTCCTGGATAAGTACCCAGGTACTGTAATAGCGACCTTGTGTTTTAAGTGCCGCACAGAACAACTGAAGGATCAAAAGGCACACCCCCTGACAGCTTTTATATGATTTTTATGAAAGAAAAGGTCAGAAGGAAGAAGAGCATTTTTAAGCCGAGGACTGTCTCATTTACACACACTGCTCCGGTGATTTTGCAGTGTTATAAAAGTACTGTGTAGTAACACTTGATCTACCCAGCACTGACATCCCACACACTGGTAGAACTGCCCAATAAAACCACCTCCAGTTGATCTAAGCAGGTCAGCTGGAGCAGTTCCCAACTAAGTGGCTCAATGGAAAGACACAGAGAAAACAGTATAACAGTAACTGAATATGTGGTGGTTTTTATTCTGTCCTCTGCCAAGAATTATACTATGAAACCAGCCACCGTGCAGTATAATCAAACTATTTTCTAACCACCACTCTTGTGCTGTGGCATTCATCTGGGGCAAGTACAGTATCAGTCCAGCACTGTTTGTTTGCTCATTTCAACAGACTGAAAATTAAAGTGTGGCATGTGCAGGTGTCGTCGCACGCATGTCCCTGCCTCTGTGAACTCAATTTACCACAATCCCTCCCTCCTACCTAGTAAACAACAGCTGGTTCCAGTAGTCCATCTGCTACCTGTAAATTCCCCCACCACAGGACTCACAGCTCTACTTTACTATTGGTTTGTCTGCTCCGAGAGGTGCACACTGTGAGTGTCTGTTGCTGCCTCCACGTTGTAATAACAGTTTGAATTTTCGACCGATGCACTCCGCGGTAAACAGGCTTTTAATTGACTGTCTGAGGGCTTTTTTTTTTCAAAGCATGACTAGGGGTGGCTTGGAAATAAATGCAGTGTTTGCAGCAATGGCTGTTGTTTGTTAAAAGTTCTGTGGGTGACTCAAGCTTCTTCTTGATTTTTTATGACAGAAATTCAAAGTATTAGTTTCTCTGTGGTGTCACTACTGGGTGGAAAGCATGGGAGTAAGTTCTGGTCAAATGATTTAATAAAAAGGCAAGACAAGTCTCTATCAACATCAACATGATGAAAGAGATGCTGAACTTTTGTTGGTAGAGGAATTATCAACTTCCATGGTTTAAGATTTTGTTTCGTCCGAGTCATCTCACATCTCAGGTCCTCTTGGTCTCCTGGGTTCTAATGAAGTTTGGGTCGTTTATGTTGGTTGGATTTTATTTGACATGGGTTGATTTGCTGTTGGGATCTTATGCTGCTCTGGTCCCTTTGGGGTTACCATTGTTGGTGTTTAAACCACTGTTTCTTAAAGGTGCTATATAAATAAAGTTATATTTATTATTATGTGTGGGCCATATTTCTTTTAATTCCTGCACATTTTCATAGTTTACAGTGTTCATTATGACAATAATTAGCACTGATTTTCTGCCACTCTAACAGTTATTTTAGAGGGGCTTTTTACCTTACTGCTTAACCACCTTCACTTTGCTTGGTCTTAACCTCTTTCAGAAGGAATAATTTGCTGACTCACTGTCATTAACACTTGCCGCAGAGAGGTCGAGCTAATTGTTTTACACTGGAACCTCTAAAACCCTTGCAGGACATTCATAAAAAAAGAAAGAAACAGGAACCAGACACACACCAGAATCAAAATGAGATTTCTGTTGCTTCAAACTATACTATACTATACTATTCGTACAAACAATTTAAACTTAATGACACCGACTTCAAATCAAGATTAAGGTACAAGGACTCTTGAATCCAACAATCACACGAACGGCTGTCAAGCATAACATACAAAGTGGCCACAATCACAAGGCTTTGACAAAGATTGCATGTGTTGGTCGGAGATTACTCTATAAAGTATCTACTTAACTTTTCTGTAATTTTGTAAAATAGCTATTTTTGTAGAAGAGAACACATACCGACATACCAAAAAAATTATACTTCTCTCACTGTTTTGACCACCATACTCTGATAAATGTAAGGGACTGCAATGCAAGTCTGTCTTAATGTAAGACTTGTGTTTTTCTCAAATATGGTGTGTTGGATGTAGTGTAAGTCTGTGGTCAGAGACACACAGGAAGTTTTTACACAACAAGAGGGCTCAGTGGAAAACCACAGACAAATCACCACTTCAAATCCTCAGCTTAGCGGCAGAGTCAACAACACAAAAACAAAAACATTTTCACTACAAGCTGTGACTTACACTAAACACCCAGAACCATCTTATTTCAACTCCATGAATAATATGCAAATAAAAAGCCCTCCCAGTCATCAGAACGGTTGTCATGCTTGGTTCTCCATCTCATCTTTATCATTGCTTCCTGTCATTCTGCACTGCCTTGCCCTTGTCTCCAAAACAACCTTCAAACTCCAATTTCCAAACTACTGTCTGCGGCTGCTGCTGGAGAGTGACAACCTCCATTGTTACTCTTTACTTAAGGGACAGGTAGCACAGGTAGCACTGACAGCTGCCGGAAAACATGTAGCATACTTTTGAGACACTATAATTGACCAATTTGCAGAGTCACTTGTAAGATTAAAAAACTTTAGATATTGTTAGCTTCCACCCCATGTGCTTTGTGGACAATTTGTTCCCTAACGGGTGTGACATCAGATTAAAAGAAGGTGCAAGGCTGCGTAAAAGGACACAGAGGTAACATGAGGCCAACCATAACTGCTTCAGCTCTTGGTCACAATCATTGAATGTATAGGTGGATTCTGAAGTGACACTTGTGTATTGATTATCCTTCTGAAGCATGGTGATTAACATTTTCGCACTTAACCGTCTTGGTTTTTCAAGACCAAAGTAGCCCCACTCGAAACCAAATCTTATCTATTTTACTCTAATAAACTCTATTTTTTCTATAATAAATGAGACCATGATGGATTTTAAACAAGAACACCATGTTGCTTTAAAGAAGACTTGAAACTAGTGATTAAGACCAAAAAGTGATTACTGAAGTGATTAATTAACTTCAACAGTCATTAACTCATTAACTTTGATACAATCAAAACAAAAAGCCAGTGTAGTTGCCCCCTGATGGCCATCACAAATCAATCACATTTCAGACAATCAACCCTTCAGACAGGGGTCCTGAGATCATCTACCTTTGATAAAGTCTAAATTCTCTAAATGATAACATTTTTTTTCTATAGATTTTGCCAGATTCAAATTGTTCTTTTATTTGTAAGATGGACTGAAAGAAGACGGAATTGAGTCACTATTCAGATATACACTAACTGGATAAAAAACAACAACAAAACCTAACTGATCAAATCACACTCTCTCTGTTCAGACCTTAAAGTATTAGCTAACACGCACATGTGGGTTTATTGTGTCTTTCATGTTTGGAAAGAAATGTGTTGGAAGAGGGGTGGGATTATGCCATGTACATATAGAAAAAATAGTCATAGCTAAACCATAAATCAAGTTGGTATAACTTCGCTGGTATCGCATTTGAGCAAATAAGAGAAGAGATACCAAATCAGTCTTTTTCAAATTTCCTTTTCTACATGATTTTACATCATTACAGTCGGTTACAATCCTGTAAAGATATATATATAAATACTGTATGCTGAAATTTCAACTCAGCAAGCACACATATTCCATACGCACATGCATTGCTACATTACCGTGTACAGAATGGAACAAAACAGAACACGAAAATATAAATATGGACTCTTATCTCGAAAAAGGTTGCGTAAAAACAGATAAAAAGTAGTTTGTGAATAAGTCTTTCAGAAGAACGACACTCCTCCATTAGTGTCCCAAACACTGAATTTACACTAAGAAAGCAGCAGCTAATCTGCTCTACAAGTTCTCATTTCAATGTAAGCATGTCCACATCCTGCTTAATGAGAGGGTGTCCCGTCAGTGCTGAAAGTCCCCTCTCCCAACACTTGACACCCGAGACAAGAGAAGATAATAATGATGGATAGACCGGCTTGTGACTCCCTCTCCTCAGCTTCTCACTTTATCTAATCTGTCCCCTATGCCAACCTTTTTTTTTCTGTGGATCTCTTAAATCCCGTGTGATCATCCTCTCCATCTGTGTCTCTGAGCCTGTCAGCATGCTAGCAAGTCTCTGCCATACTGAGCAGAAAGCAACAGTTGTTGGAGCTTTGAAGAACTGGAAGAGGAGGGAGATGACGGGTTAAAAAAAAAAAATACAGAAAAAACAAACGTGGCTAGCTACTTACAAAGCAGTGGCGTGTATCCGATGAGTGGCCCGGCAGACGTATGGGAGTGAGAGCCACATGACAAACGTAGTCGATGTGAAGCTGGTGCATGAATGAGAGACTGAGAGGGAGGGAGGGAGGAAGAGCTTGAGTGCTCTGTGAGGTAGGAGGGGGGAGAGCGGTTCATGATGAGGGAGCTAAAACATCATAGAAAAGAGGCGGAGAGACAGAGGGTGCTAGGGAGAAAGAAGCTAGGTCAAGTACAAAAGGGTACAAATCCAATCAACTTGGCATTTTACATCTCAAGTAGAGAGCGGAAGAAAGGAAGAGGAAAAACCTAAAGGGCGAGTGAGAAAATTGGATGAGTGACAGAAAAAGACATAGACCCTGCCTCCCATTCTGTTAAGCAGTAGCAAAGTTTGACCAGCTCAATACAACAGTCACGTCACCCAGGCCCCATTAAGAACTGTAATCATGTACATCAAGAGAATGAAAGAGAGAAGAAACGAGAGAATGAGGCTGGGCTGAATTTCCCCCAAAAGGACTGAATTCCCAGAGAGACCTATCAGTTTCATGAAGCCTCTTAATGGTATACTTTGTAGGCAGTGCCGGGGTCGAGCAGCTGTCAGCCTCTCTTAGATATGGTCCTTAGCAAACGTAACGTCCGGTCTACTTTGGACAATTTTACTAGATGTTTTAAAGCTCTTTCTTTTTTTCAAAGTCTAGACAGAGAAAGTGATCCCCCTCTCATTTAAAAAAAAAGTACTATCAGAGAAAAAGATTAAGTGAAGTGAACCAGAGGCCAGAAGGGGGAAAAAACAATTTTCTGTGGATTTGCAAAGCTGTATTTGAGCATGTGTTCTTCTCAAGCATACAAAAACTCTCTCTACAGCCGTGTGTCTCTGAATGCTCCTATATTAGGGCTTTGTTATAATATAAAATACAACTAATGTATGAATAAACTTGATCATCAATATGAATAGTGAAGATACTGGCTGATGCCTGACTGTATATCAGCCTTTATTTTCTATTTCCAGGATATGATTAACCACCATACTTGACCATCTTTTCTCCTTTCTTCCTCTTCATTCTGTCTTTTTAACTGACCATATACTATGCTACTTTATTTGAATGTAAATCTCCCCTGAGCATCAGCTTTTTGAGGAAAATGCGAAGTGAAACGAATGTTGTTTACAGTAGTTCTGTTTCATTAAATGTCTCAGTAAGTCAGACCTTTAGAACCAGCATGCACAACGCCGGGACCCCAAACCTATGTCATCTAAATGGAATGCAGTAATTTCAAACGATTACAATTGACCCCTGTGCTTCCTCAACCATGGCATGCCAAAATGTAATTAATAGCTACATCCTCTGCTGAGGATAGCCTCCTGTCTGAGATACAGTTACACAACTTATGTTGGAATAAGATAGCATATTGTATTATAAAGCAGCTACGAGGAAGTTTTATTTTGTGTTGGTTTGTCAGCCCCTTGGGACAAAGCATTACATCTTATCTCTTTGCTGATCCTCTCGTGTCTGTGAAGTGCTCTCTTAAGCAAGATCTGCTCCTGTTTCTCTCTAACTGGCCGACCTACTGGTAGGTGTGATTCATTGCTAGGAAAATGTGAACAAAGGCTCTTTCTGGTCACATTCATTGCACAGGAATAGTCATTCTATTGAGACGATGGTCTAGTTTGCTCTTATAGGTCAAATACAGCCAGCAGTTTTCAATTGAGACCGTTTCATAACAGGTTAAAAACTCCCTGAGAAATAGGTTAAGAGTCGAACATCAACTTATTTCCTTGCTGTAGCCAAACGTCTAG
Source organism: Labrus mixtus (assembly GCF_963584025.1). Taxonomy (NCBI): domain Eukaryota; kingdom Metazoa; phylum Chordata; class Actinopteri; order Labriformes; family Labridae; genus Labrus; species Labrus mixtus. Next base: position 12,344,041 of record NC_083615.1, read on the forward strand.
TACACTGATGTCACTGGCCCTGGCCATTTCTTCAAAGTTCATGACCCACTAACGCTGTGTGCCTGTGAGAAAAAACAGACTTTTGGAAATGTAATTTCTAGGTCATGAAAATGTGATTCTGCAAACACTTGCTCTGGTTTGAGAGGAACAGCTCTGGTGTGAATAATCAGTAGACAGACAAGTTTCAATCTACAAGTTATGAATAAAACTAAGTCTACCAAGTTTGCAAAGCAAAGATGAAATAGTTGTATAGAAAGGAACACATGCTTAGTGGTACAAGATGTACTTACAAATAATTTTGTGATAAAACAAACATTGCAGAGATTGCAGCAAAAGACAGTCTCTTAAGAGGATACAGCACAAGTAAATTCAATACAGCAAAAACCTCAATATCAACTTTATTTTAACAGTTTAAGTGACATCTATGCCAAGGCAATCAGTAGTAATTACTTGAACAATTCCTGCCAAGTCAAACATCTTCAAGAGGATGGTGATTTTTTTTCAACATGGTCTTCAAATATGTGCGGCTCCAGAGCCTGTCTAAAACAGCCCAACTTAAACAAATCCCATCAGAGTTTCCACATCTGAAACGCTTCGTTTCCTGGGCTGCCTCCCCAGTTACTCACTCAAGTCTATAAAGACTTGCATGGTGTATTAGCATAAGTTGTGCGTTATGAGTGACTGATTTACAACAAATCAGAAGCATTCTCCCTGCAGCATTCTCACATTTTATGAAGCATTTGAAATGATGAGGGCTGAGGCAGTTGATGACCACCAGCTTTTTCCAGTGTTTAGTCTCAGTAGCACAGCGGTACTAAATTAGCGGTACTAAGAGGCCATTTCCTATTGACCACAGAGGTACTATGCATGCAGATGTCTGTGCAGTTGGCAGATAATGTTGTGAGGCCTATGTGGCCCCATCATCTGTGCTGACATCTGGACCATATGTCTTCAACAATAAAGGGCCAGGGTCCAGTTGGAGTTAAAGCAGGGCACACTGGGGTGGAAAATGTCCAAGGAGCCACAAGGGTATTGGTTGTAAAGAGAGAAAAGGGCAACAAGGTAGTTCATTTAAAAACAAGCATTCAGCTCAACTGTGAGAATTTTTAACTACAGGGCTTCAATGTGTGTGAGAACTAGGTCATCATGAAAAATGCACTTTGTTGTATGCACTTCATCATGACATGAATATGCTATAACCATGAGAATAGGAGTGAAAATGAAAACTGAAACAGGGAAAACAGCAAACCAACGTATGCTATTTCTTAGACCATTAGTTTGTCAGTGAGGATGATCTCTGGAGGGATGGTGCAGAGAACGAGGAAGAGGAAGGAGAAGGAAATGTAGGCAAAGGAAGGGAAGCCAGGGGGATAAAAGTGAAGAAAGGGGGATGGGATGAAGTAAAGCCAGAGGGTTGCCAGTAATTAGCCATCTGAATGTCCTCCCCAAAAAAAGAAGAAAGCTGACATAAGCAGGAGATTCCTAGGAGATGGATAAAAATAAAACTGGAAGCCTTTGCGGTCGCTGATGCTCCTCTATCTCAGAGATCAGATAAGCAGAGCTCCATGAAAATATTACTGATCTGATCACTCCATGTGACAGTGGGATACAGTGATTATATTGTGTTTTGCTCGAGGAAGAATTATATTTTCTTCATACAGCAAAATGTGGGACTGCTGTCCTGTAGATAACAACTTAAAGACATCGGCTTGCAAGGGTTTGTTAAGACTAAAAGCAAGTAAAACTTTTGCACTAAGTGTTTGAATAGAAAGCCTTTCAAATTTCCATCATTCTTGAATTCATACATAACACTTGAGCAAGTCATTTGCAAAATGCTGTGTCAAGTAAAAGTCTAATGGCATTCAAATGTTCCTGACATCCTGAGATACTTTTAGAAAAAAAAAAAAAAAACGATGAGCATTTTCTAAGCTTAGCTTTTTGCTTTTCCTCTAACCATATGAAACATTTCTTTGTTATTATCTAAATAATGATGTAGTTATTTCAGCAACTTTGGGCTATGTATTCATTATTAAATCCCAGTGAAATCTGCTTATATTGGGTTAATACTGCTCTAGTAAGCAAGTCAGCAGACCTGTATGATTTGCTAGTAGCCAGAAAACTGCCTTTAAAGAAGGGAGATGAAGAAGGACTCTAGCTCAAACCAAATGTGCTAAAAATAAATGAACCAACTCACCTGAAAGAGGTGATTTCTTTTCTCTCCATTTTTGGTTAGAGCACACCAAAAGAGAAAACAATTCTGCAGTAAAAAAATATATCTAATTATGGTTCTGTAAGCACATAAAGAAAAAATGTGCTATTACGTATGGAACAATTCACCAACTGTACAATACAAGTCATGATGCTAGGTTCAGGATACAAGATTTTTTTTTGATTTTGTCAGTTTTTTGAAAGCGTGTAACTAACCCAGTTTATATTCAAGCCTGATATTTGTAATGCTTTTATTTTGCCTTTTTACTCCTAGGTTACTTTATTTCCTGTTTTGATCACATGCATGCTTATATTTTGAAAGGACACAAAAGACATTTCCACTTAATTGCAATTTTATGGGAGTAATTGAAAACGCCTAAAGATTGATCAACTGTATAAAAAATATGGATTTATTTGAACCTATTAGAAGGCAGAATCTCTTACAATGCCTTAACATTGTCTTACCTCTCTCTTTCTCCCTCTGTTACAAAGCAGGTGGGAAAACATATCTTGCAACACAAAGATTTAATAAAATGAAGATTTAAATGTTTAATCTAGAATGATTTCCAAGTTATCAGGCCAGGTATTCCTATGTGCTCTGAATCTTCAGTGACTTTAAATCCCATGAGTCAACTGCTGCGAACACTCTGTGACCACACGTAATGTCAGTCGGCTTCCAAGAAAAAATGCCTGTGGTTAGACACCATTATGTATGACCAACCTGCCATTAAGGCTTACCCCCTTTCATCAGTATATGTGCATGCTGCATGTTTGTATGTGAGGCGCTACTCCTTGCATAAATATTGCTGTCATGTGTGCATTCACGCACACGCACACACAAACACCACTGTATCCTCCCCTAACAGCTGTTTTTCATCACCAGCCTCACACATATGTTGGCACATCTCCCACTCTTTCAGCCTCATGAATCCCTCTGCCTATAAGGGGGACTATTCCTCACTCCCATTTTTTATTTTCTCAACTGTTCGCGACAGGCAGCATAACAGGATCATCAATCCCTTTGTCCTTCACACTCAGCTGTCCAACCTGCCCATGGTAGGACTCAGGAGATCGCAGCGTTGTCACTTTAATGACTTCCTTTTCCATGTTGACTCTGCAGCGATAAAGTGAGGGATTTAAGCCATGACCAATTCTTCTTCATCAATTGGAATTAATATAGAACCTGAATACACCTTTTCCCTTTTACTTGGTGTGAATCATACAAGTCAATTCAACTTCATTATGTAGAATAAAAATGATGGCTATCTACCACTGATTTCAATGACTCATGAAATGAGAAGGAAAGAGGAGGTGGAGCGGGGTTTATAAGTGAACCAAAGGGATTAACGGCTTTCCAAAAAGACTATAGCTTTGCTCCAAAACCTACACCATAGCCCATTTCAGAGTTATGATTTGATGGGATTTGGGGATCCAGATATTTATCCTGGCTAAGCTGAAAATTCCATACTTTTTATACTTTGTGCTCTGTGCTTATTCTACAGTTTATAGAATCGACTGCTTGGTAGTTTTGTTGGTAAAGCTAGAATGACTAATATTCCCAGATTTTTAATTGGCTCAGTAGCAATGATAATGATAATGAGATTATGGACACGACGTCACAGTAGGCAGGAGTAAGGGGGGTTACATCCCCTGAGTGACAGAAACATCTACGCTCCCGAGAAGCAGCATTTGCGTTCAGCCTGGATGATGTGAAACCGCTAACAAGAAAGACATAACTGAGGGATGTACTTGATGCAACATTAATAAAGGGAAATCAAGTCTGTTGAGCCCGGTTGAACCTTAATCCCTGTTTTCAGTGTCATGAAGCTGGTTCTCGTTTCACCTGGCTAGATCACCATGCTAGTTTACTATAAAAAGCTAACCTGGTGAAGACCAACTTCTCTATTGAGTCCAAATGTCCTTAATTAAAGCAGATATTTGTCTGTTTCACTCCCATTTCGTCATTTCCCCTACTGAAGGCAGCCATGTTGCATGATGTTTTGCCACTCTGTCCAACAGTATTCTGAGTATTAACATGTTTTTTGCATCCTCCACTTCTATGGATGTGCACAGTCACATCTCTGAAAGTATTTTAAAAATAATACAAACATATACCTATCAGCAGAAGAAAGCTATGACTGTGGATGCCCCTGTGTCAATGTGTCCACTGACTGTGAATGTGTTACCTACTCTTCTCTATCACTGACAATTTAGATTTTTTATTTACTCATTCTATTTTCTGATGCAACCGTACATGTGTTTTGGAGTTTTTTAACAAGCAAACATAAAATGTAATTCACAGTTTGTCATAGTTAGAGAAAATGATGACATCAGCTCTTCGGCTCTGTTAACCGCTTCATTGTAATTTGAACTGGTATCAGGGTTATGGCATTAAAAATGACCTGTTCACAAGCAGATCTTCCTGCTGATAGTCTGGTTTGCTTCTGTCGGTTAAATGAAATTAGTGTTTCTTAACCACTTGTAAGTCCTCATCGTAGGGTTAATTAAGTTATGCAATAGTAGTAATACTCTACACTGTTTCTCCAAGCAATTACAGCATAAAAAGCTTCCTTTCTGATAAAACAACCAGGATTTGTAAATTCTGATCACGACCCAAGTAGAAATTACATAATAAGTAGCGGGTGCCAGTTACAGTTTCTATGGAGAAATGTAAGAATGTCATGGTAATCTATCTCCAACCCCAGTGGAGAGAGGGGGATGAAGAAACAGTTGAGCTTCTTGGCTCGCTTTCGCCCCCAGCCATCTCTTTCCTTTTTTTGACCTTGCCAGCAGACCAGCGGGGATGTTGATTCCAGTTCCGTTCTGAGCCCATTCAGAGCGACTCTAGATAAGGAGCCGGTCCAGGCGGGGAACCATTTCCAACAGCAGAGGATGGTGGGGATGAGATAAGACACTAAGAATTATTATTTCTTTAAAGCAATAGAGGGAAATAATGATGAATTCTAACATAACATGAGTAACATCTGTTTTTTTAATTCAAAAGTTTATTGGGGGGAGAGGGAAACAGATTTTGAATGAAACTTTTTCTATTGAGGGCAGGTTGTTTTTTCCTTTGGTTGATAAAGACAGTTTAAAATGAAGCCTGAAGGCCAATCTTTGCTTGTTCATATTTAGTTGAAATATCTGAGGACAACACAGGGTTCTTGAAACTCCCTCACTAGAAATATTTTAAGTCTCCCCCTCCCCCAGTCTCTCTCAAGCCACTATCAGTGCAAAGCATTCTATTGCTTTTTCAATCTGCCCTCCTTCTTCAGCTGCATGGAAAATAATTATTCACAAGATCAAAGCATATGAAAGGGCTTCTGCGTCAGTGAGGTTGAGCTTGGGGAGCCGGGTGACTGAAAGTGATAATAGCAATGCACTGAATTGTTTTTGCCCTCTCTTTATGCAGCGCTGGAGTATCTGAGCTCGGCAGTTAGGACTGATTGAATAGAGAAACAGTTTAAATTATTCTGGGGTGAATCGTTTGCTGCTAGTGTTGCTGCTTGAGCCTTTACTTAATAAAATAAATTTTTCGCTTTAGTGCATTTGAAGCAATTAGAAGCTTGCGGATGATTACGTCTATGTTCAAGACATATCCCCTAGCTGTGCCAAATTCATCAAATTGTTAAAGTTAAAACAGAAACATTATTGAAGATAGGCTATATAAAAATGACGAAAACTGAAACTATCAATGAGAAAGACAAAGAAAAACAGAAATATCAGTAGTGCGTTCTTTTAAAGGATTTTCTCAAGCCATATTTTAATCTAGCTCATTCCATGCTGTACTGTTCACTACTACCCGCTCTTAGATTATCCTCAATGAATGTGCAGCTATATAAGCTGTAGAAGAACAGCGTACAATGGTTAAAATAACCCAAGCTGAAATGTGGCAGTGTGCTCCACCAGGTTGGACAAGTACATTGTGTTGCTCGTCAGGCAAAAACAGGCACTAAATGTGATGTACACTATGTATCCCCTGTAAGTAGTGAGCTTGGATTCTTATGTGCTTAAGGGTCAAGCAATCAAGCTAAAAGGTTGTCGACATGCGAGCCCACGGTCTTGTGCTCACATACAGTGCATCAGAGTGACAAACTGACAAGATGCAGGCCACTCAGTGGATGACTTGTGTGTAAAACCAAGAGGAGACTGATTAAATGCATTCCAGGATAAGAACACAAGAGAAGATAGAGTACAGTGCTTGAGTGACAGTCTTTGAATAAAATGTAGACTGTGCCTTTATTCCCATGTCAAGCAGGACATGACAGTATCTGAGAGGGGTTTCAGAGGTGTGCTTGAACACTCTGTAAGGAGATGAGAAAAACCCCTACAGTACTGTAAAATCACTCGTGTAAGGAATTCAATCCCCTTTGCTCCAAAGTTTCAATCAACACTATTTTTTAAGTATAGGTTGCAAAAATCACGAAGGCGACCTCAAACTTTAAGTGAACCATAAAGCACACCCTCACTTCATTGTGAATTTCAGGAAGGTCTGTTCAAAATCAGGAAACTCTGAAATAACAATACACACAAGTAACTTCGTATAACTTGATGTGTTGTTATTATTAATGTCCTTAACTTTAACAGAAATCTGACACATCGTCCCTCAGGTCGCCTAAGCATACTTTGTAGCGTTTTGTTCAGACTGAATGGAAAGCCAAAATTAGAACTGGACCAAAAGCAAACAAAGATGATGAAGAGATGTAGATGGTAGCTACAGGCTATGCAGACAAAATTTGTCCAAGTGATGTGAAGCGGTTTTGAGCTAAATCTCTACAAGATCATCAGATTCAAATCTTGACTGATAGACTACAATCAGAATTGCTGATGGTCCAAGGTTCAATTTGGTATTCGATCTGCAGAGCCGGACTGGGACTTTTATTTTTCGGGTTCTGCTTGCTAGCGTTAGCACCTTAGATAAACCTAAGCTATACAGCATCTCCCTAGGTGGGATTTATCTTGCTACTGTTCTACTTTATCATTTTTCTTGTGTTGCACTACAAGTAAACAGGTGCGGCCGGTGGTTGGCATTCCGGTGTGTGTGCATTTGCAGCAATGTATGTTGGTGTGTCGCGTCTCAGCGTGCCCCAGCGATATCTGCAGACAGCAGAGGAGCAGGGACAAGTAGCTGCATGATAGCTACATCATACGCGGTTAAGTGTAGTTTTAACATGACTGTTGGGATAAATATTTACCGCCATGAAGTGTACTGCTCTTTGAAATTAACTCGCCAAACGGACAATCAACCTGCATTTAGCGCTTGTGGGTGTCAGCGGAGCGTCCGGAACCAGTCAAAAGAAACGAACAGTCAATCAGCTGGCTATCCAGCGCAAGCCGCACGTGTAAACTGATGAGAGGGGAGGTGACTGCTAGAAGTCAAAGACGTCGTATTTAAGTTTATGTTCTGCTTGTTCAACAGTTGTTTGATGTATTGATATTTTTAACAGACATTCAGAGAGGATCTGATTTGCAATTTGAATCGTCTTTTTTTTCTTTTGGCGCTGCTGATGAGATGCATATGGGATAAATGTTCTTTTTTCCCCCACTGAGCTTGAGATGGATTTTGTATCACATTTCCAGTTTTTCGCCACCATACATAAATTACAAGGTAATATAAAGCTACACAAGGCCCTGTGTCTTTTACATCTCCAGAGCATAGCAATGAATTTAAATGTCACACAACAGTTTAACGTGATTAAATAGTAATAGTGACAAAAAGCCATTACATCTGCGATAAAGGACAAAGGCCAGCAATAGAGAGCAGACATGACAGATTAGATTTGACACATACAAGCAAGAGGAAGGCGTCAAGTCATAAAATATTCAGGCGGGAATGATATTTGATAGCCTAACCCGTGTAGAGAACATAAAGTCACGAGTGATGAAATGGTGCAATATCTGTCTGTGACCATAAAAAACTGAGTCATTACAGTGCATGCTTACATGTGGAAATGCTCTCAAGCCCATTATCTAATATGGCAGCCCCATGAGAACCCAATCAATCAATCTCCTTTCCACATCATAAGCTACAATAGGCATTTGAATAACCATAAATTAAACAACTTTGCGGCAGGTTGTTGGGGAAAAAAAATATCAAAAAGCATGTCTTTGTGTAGGTTTGTAATTTCAAAAACATTTGCAACAACTTCCCCTAACTCTGAAGATAAACAGCAAAATGACAAAATGAATAGGCATTTTTTTATTCCAAGTATATGTTTAAGTATGTCCATTCCAATCCATTTTAGGCATATAAGGATGATTACACACACAAACAAAGGAACAGGACAAGACAATGCAGTGAGAAACACAAGTGACTAGCTAAAGAGAGAGAGAGCACAAAGCAACAGTTACCTTTGGAACAAGTGACATACAAAGTGTAACCATCAATTCATGTGACAATAGGAAGACCTTTTTTTTATTTTGTTGTGAATCGCTTGGTATTAGGCACTGTGGATGTCAGTGAGACCCATACATTTCTACTCATTTATATTAATATAATAGAGGGTGTGGGTACTTTTTTTCATACAGTGTTAGCCGACATCAACACATTTGTAAATCCCTTTGAAAAATACACGGTCACAAATTTACCAAAGTGTGAAGTCGAGTCTGTCGGTTAGTTATTCAATATGGAGAAAACTTCCTCGGGCAGCGATTTGTCACTAAGCTGACTCTTACACAAACAAAGCCACTGATAGATGCAGAACATCAGAAATCCCACGTTTTTGGGAAACATTAGACTTTCAAAGATGTGATAAAGTTCACATCTCACAGTTGTCTGCATTGTATTTTAGTTATTCATTGTCCAGCCTGATCATCTCCACTAAGAAACAAACAGTACATGTACATGCAGGATCAACATGCTTAATCAGTTTGGTTACAAGCGGCTAATGTGATGCTCCTATTCATTTACAAAGAGATTTAATATTACAATAACGAAATGACTCACAAAAAAACGCAAATATATTGCAAAAATATCTGGCATCACAAATGCTGAATGTCAACAGAGTCTTAGAGTTGTAAAGGAAAAATCACCAAGTCTTCTAAAGAACCTTGTAATGAATTCTACACACAGAACACAAGCATGAGAAATCAGTATTATCAGTCGTTGCCACGCTCCAGTTCTGATTCCTGCATACAGATCCAGATTTGCTCTGTAATCTGTTAACAGCTTGTAAGGGCTGATTTAACAAGGCTTCAAATTGTCACCAGGCCAGCAGCCTGTCAGTTACTAATCAGCTACAAGTCAATGCTGCTACATTATGTTATACATCACTATACATTATGATGCACAGTAATCCACTGGTGTCCTTTTCAAACACATTCTACTTTGCATAACCAACAATATATGAAATATACTGTATATGATATCAGACTTACAATTTAAATATTGCATAAATACAAACTGGAAGTTTTATTGTAAGAGTCTTTATTCATAATTTCATTATTTATAGGAGTGATTTTAAACAGACCCGGGAGTGAATACGCAAAATTGTTGAACTTACATCAACATTAACGACACAGTATATTCATCAACATAATGGTAAATGTTGAATGGACTTGACATTGTATAGTTCTTTTCTAGTCTTCTGACTACTCAAAGCGCTTTTACACCGCATGTCACATCTAACCATTCACACACTGATGGTGACGGTTTCTATGTATGTGACCATCAGAAGTAACTAATCCCCATTCATAGAACGCAGGCAAAGCAGCGGGAGCAAAAATTTGAGATAAATGTCTTGCACAAGGACACATGTACCAGCAGGAGCTGGGGATCGAAACCCTGACCTTCCGTTTAGGAGACGACCAACTTTACCAACTGAGTCTGAGCCGCCCCATAATAAAGATCTCAAAATTAAAACTGGGTAAACAAGCCACCCGAAGTATAAAAACGACTTAAGTAGGCCAGAGAATGAGGCATGACAAGCATATAGCAGAGATATATACTTAGAGCACAAAAATAGTTAAAACAACAGACTATGAACATATACCATTTGGTGGACATTAAGTCTACATATACTTGCTTTTAGAAGTTCATTCCTAACTTGTAATCTATGCACCACATCCGCCTTGTGTTTAAAATATAACTGCCATTATGTGAATATAACTGCTATTATATGACGGTTTTCCTCCCACCACAGAAAATCTAATTTCTGCACATTAGCTGAGCACTCTGTTTTCTACAACTGTAAACATTTTAAAGAAATCTGTACTGGAACTGTATTCACAAGATTTGAATCCTCACCATAGATACACTTTAATAACATTCTAAAAACAAGAATTATAGTTCCTGTCAGTTGAATGAGATGAACAGGAAAGAGAGAAGAGGATCATGATTGTGAAGTACAGAATTATCCCCTCTGCAAATCCTGCTGGTGTTGGCTTCCTGCTCCAATCTGATTGCAGGAGGTCTCTGAGGGCCTTTCTAAGACTAACTACGTGATAAGAACCTGTGAAGGACCCTCTAAGAAAGAAAGAAAGAAAGAAAGAGAGAGACAAGAGGGAAATGAAAAGAGGTAAAGACAAAGAGGCAGAAGTAAAGATGTAAGACACTGGAAGAATACAAAGAAGTGACCACAAGGGAAAGAAGCAACTGTCTCTCCCATCTGTTTGCTCCACAATAGATTGCTGGAAGTAAGATTTCCAAGTTGAGGGAAATTTAAAAACCTTAATGTAAAGTATGGTGCTCCAATTATTATAAACAAGAGGATGAAATAATACCAGGCTGTACCAGCCTTTGATGGAGAGGGTTATATTTCTGAAACAAGAATTAGAATAAGGCATTTATCATTGAAATCTTTACCACATTTCTTATGCAAAAAATGTAAGATAGAATGACTTGGCATATCTCTTAATTGAATCAATGGCGTAGAAAGACACCGAGTACCTTAGTCTTTGTGCCCTCTATTTCTTTGCATGTAACATAATGGCTTGTTCTTGCCAATTTTTCACAATCTCACGATGCACAAAATATGCAGGATTTTGAACAAAATTAAATTGCCAGCCAACAAGCACATTGGCATTGTGAATCAAATTAAACCAAAAAGAAAAACCTTTGACTTTATTTAGGTTGAAAAAACTCAACAGTCAACTCTGGCTGCACCTGCCAGTAACCTTCAGACACAGAATATAGACTGCTGCTGCTGAAGGACTGTCATCCTCCACCTCCACTCAAAGCAGTCACAGTAAGTGCACCCTAACTGTGTAAGCAAGTCCTGTTAGTTCAAAATAGTCATCCCATGTTGAAATCCATTTTGAAATCAAAAGGAAAACGCAAGTTAACTAACTAAATGATATGACATAAGGTAAGATTATAATGTGCTCAAAGTCGGGTCAGTAAAACGGCTATTAGACAAAATAAAATGTCTGCAAGAAATGTTCAAATGTAAGGTCAAGAAAAATAAGTTTGGTTTTGGCAAAAAAAAAAAAAAAAAAAAAAAAAAAAAACTCAATAAACAGTTGTTTGTTAGACAAAGTTGTTTGTTTTCCAAGCAATATAGAATAGATATACCAGTTCTGTTCAAAATAAATAATCTCTTCCTCCACCAAATAATGGAAAATTACCGATGGTGGTATTGATAAAGACTCGGATTGTTAAGGAGTCTTGACAATAGTATCAATAGCAAAAATATTAACAATCCTCATCCCTACTACAAGGTACAGTAGTTGTGGTGTCTGCTGATTCTAAGGTGGTGGTCTGTGTCATCGTACTCACTGACTTCCAGTAGATATTGTATGGGTCAATCCTGGAAAAAAGGACAGCACTAAAGAATTATGCTTTAAACATATCAATATGTCCTGCAGTTTTTATGGAAAAAAACGGACCCGTGCATGTGTTTGAAGTGGTGTCACACGCCATGTGATCTACATGTTTCAGTCAGGTCCTAACTTTTCATTCACAAAGAACATTTGACCAAATAGTGATAAGTCTACAGTTTTGATTTTTAAAGAGAGATTCCTGTACAATCTGTGTCATCAACATGAATTCTGGGCAGGCAGTATGTCAGAAAGCTGTCACTACATTAGAATAGCAATGGAAAGTTATTCAATAAGTGGATAGAAAGACAGGTAATGAGGTAAAATGGTGAGACTGCATTTAATATTCACTGTCACTTTCTGAAGACTGCTTAAAGCAAGCCAAAGTCACAGAGCTGTCTTCAAGCTGCATTCTTAGACCGTCATGATAAGTATTATGGATGTGATGACTGAGTCATCAAAAAACGCAGCGAGACTTCAAAATCCATCAGCGCCGCTCCCGATGCATAGAAATGAAGTCATTAGAACAGTGAGCGAAAGCGTTCCCTGCTGAGTTGAACAGCCTCGTGTCACAGAGTTCTATTTTTAGGATGCTAGGCCCAAATTAGCCTTTTGAAGTATTATTCAGAATATAAACTGGATACCAAATAATGAGGGGAGTCACTGGTAGCTACGCTGCCAGTGACTCTGCTGCTCTACGATCCGAGCAGCAATATGAATAGAATTCCAAAGGGCAGTGAGGAAAATTTAAACAGGTTTTAGAGTTATAGGTCTCACTAAAAGCGAGTTTGCAAAAGGAGATGTTGCCAGATTCTCTTGCATACTGTATGTGTTTGCCTCAGGTCTGTAAGATGATCTAGAGATCTAAGAATTCACATTTCCACACTAAAATAACAGGCAAGTCTTTGATGAAAAGATAAAGTTTCAACACTCATTAGTTCTAGGAACACCTTAAGGGCAAAAACAGAGATAACTTCAAGTTTCTCTACCACCTACAGACTAACACTATGGGAGCAAAGCACCACACTCCAGAAAAGGGAAATTATGGGCGAGTATGACAATCAATGCTCGCCCACTACCATAACCAATGAATCCCCCAAAATCAATTGTATTTTCAGATAATATATTTAATGAAACTAAAAATCATTCTATAGCTAAAGAGTGTTATGTTAGTCTAAGTTATACAAATGTCAGAAGTCAGAGCTTTCTACTGAAATTATGTATAATGACTGTGAGGATTCCACATTTCTAAATTTCGATATTATATTAGAAACAATCTAACAATATCAATATACCCCAGCAATAAAAATAGTCCTCAGCACCCAATATGGGGTATTTTCAGTCGCCATAAATTGCAAGCAAACTCCTGCACACTGTCTATTAGGGGTGTGCACGTGTACACGTGTAACCGGTTAGTAAATCATAACCGTTTTTTTTCATTATTTTAAAATGTTTTAGAGACACTATTTATTTAGAAATGAATAAAGCTACAAATGTTCCACTTTGACAACGTTACTGCGCTCACAAATGCACGTGATAAATGTTGGATTGCGCAGTCCCGAGGGTCAGGCCCATTCGACTACGACCTCAGATCAGACGAGACAACCCGCTGAATTTAAGCATATTAACTAAGCGGAGTGTTAACCTTCCTGCTTCGTGTTCCAACCGTGGTCAGGGCGCACAGGGGAGACTTATTTATCTGCTCCAGGACCGAAGTTGTAGTCCTCAACTTGGGGGCTAACCCCCGTCACTTCACTGGGGTGCAGCAAGGCGTAAACAGACACGGAGAGTCCGGCTTGTTATTTTGAGGTACCGGGCCATTTATTACGCTCGCAGAGCTTGAACTGTACATACACTTAACATCATGACTCTGATTTCTCCTGCTTATTCTGCTCCGGTCCCTGGCATCATAACGTTGCCTCTCGCACACACCTGCCGAACACACACACTCGCCTAGTTCTCTCTCTCTCCTCATTCGCTCCCCCCACCCACACACATTCACAGACAGACATACCCTACTCGTATAACTTCTTTGGCAAGTTTTCTGTGTTACTTATATAGCCTACTTTATAAAGCACAGTTGTATCTGTCTGACAACTTTGAGCGACGGCAGTGATGCGGAGGAATCTTTCTGAAAAGCGGCCGCACCCTCCATTGGTTTTTCTTTTTATTAATAAAAAAAAAAAAAAAGGTTAACCGTGAACCGAAAAAAATGACGTCGTGTAACCGTTTACAATTCTTTGTAACCGTTCACACCCCTACTGTCTATATCGCACAAAAACATTGGCAGTGTTTCGGTACCAAATTGCTGCCAATGTTTTTATGAGTTGGAGTTTGGCCGCAATTTTGATTGAGTCATTCCTCTCCTGCGCACCAGTCTTAAGAAATAGATGTTGTTTTTTAAAGCTTATTGTGAAAACAACAGAGATTGTATCATTATTTAACACTCAGTATCCAAAATGTATCGAACTTTCAAAACATTTTGAAATATTAATCACACCAGTATCAGAGGGGTACTTGGTATTGGCAGATAATCATGTCAAGGTTTCATTATCGGAAGGAAAAGATGGTGTCTCTATCTTAGAACACCACAGTGTTTTGCTCTGTTTCCCTCATATTTGCTGATTGTCAACACTTTATTTTAAAACAGTACTTCTAAATATTAGGTGAAGTATGGCTGCTGACCTTAAGCTTTGAAACAAAAAGCTCAGTTATAGTTCATTTAAGATTGTCAATCAATCAATTACAAGTCATGCATTGCACACATTCTCACACACCATTTTTTATGTTTTTCAAAACATCAAAACAGTTCACCTAAAACTGAACCCACCATTGTCAAGTTTGTCTTATTTGCTAATCTGTTGGCAAAGTTTGCAACTCCATTGTTTGCACTGAAGTAAAGGCACCAAATGGGTCCTCTTTCTCATAATTGAATCAAGAGTTATTTTGAATGGAAAACTGTTTCAAATGTCATCATCACACAAAGATTCAAATTGACTCACGAGATAAGAAAACCAAAGATTCAAATTTACAATTATTGTGTGAATCCTCCCTGTATGAACCTGAAGCATTTCCAACTGTAACCACAACCTATTGCTCTGTGTACGTTCTGTTTTTGTTTTCAGATAACCTGTGAAAGATTTTGTAGGAATGTTTGGTGGCTTTGCTCGGGCCTGAAGAGATGCATTGTGATGCTCACACATCTGTGCCAGCCGGCCAAGAAATATTCAAACTCTACCAGCCTTGCATTCCACCAACAGCTGAGCTTGTGAGAGACATGCACCAACAGGACGCCACAACACAGCCACGACCATGGATGAGGCGATGAAGGCTTTAAGAGCAGTATCACGTTGCAACCTGACAGCGTTCAGGGATTTATAACAATGTAGCTCTGGACTGCTGTGTATTTCACTCTTTCAAACATCATGATGAGCTTTCGACAGTGCAGTCTGCCATGTTACATGAATCCAACCTCTTTTGGAATGTGAATTTGACTTTTTAAACAGGGAATACATTAGATTCTAGGAGTGGTTTTAGGGATCATCAGGTTTTAAGACATAGGTATGTTAAGGTGAAGACTAAATGTTCAGTGCTTGTATACAAAAAAACCTCATGGCAAGCAATGTTATATAACAACCTAATGATTTTGTGTGACACTAGATGAAGAAACAAGGCTGCCAACGAGGCTGCTGCTACTGCTGCACCCTGCAGCACAGAACTGCAGCTAATGATCCTTGAACAGATTTAACTTCCATGAGGAGGGGAAAAATATCACAGTAGTAAGATGCAATAGTCTGTATCTCTGGAACAAGATGAACAAAGGGCAATGGTGATCTATGAAGTGCCATTTCAAGAAGTCACACAATAAAAGGATGGCGATGTCAGTCAGTCATATTATCTGCTGTTGTTGTTTTTCCACAGGAGTCATGTGTTTGACATGGTTATAATTATCCATAAAGAAGACTGTAGTATAAGACGTATACAAGTAAAACAGTAGCATCTATTGAACAAACTGTAAACCTGTTTTTTATTTTTTTTTATTTTTTGCTTATTACTGTTATGATTTGTCTTGTTCTAATTACATTATGTCTTAGTTAGTCTTAAAACATATTTGCACTTTTCTGCACAGCTGCAGCACAATGAGAAAGTCCCACACTGGATATTATTCTTCATTAGAGATTCATCTTACTTTGCACTGAGTCTCTTTCTCACCTTGACGGGATATTGAAAAAGATGTTACATTTCTGGTCATTTTTTGACCCTGTCCCACTCTACCCTGCTTAAAATAGATTCTACTTTTTTCACATCCCCTGCCGAGTTCCCTAAAATCTAATTTCACTTCAGCCGTTTGGCTTCTGAAGACAGATCTGGCTCAGTGAGCCTTCTGGCAGGAGGTGACATGAAAAGTTTCCAAAGGAAAAAGACAGACTATCAATCCGTGGATATAAAGTAATTACCTTGAAACACTGGAAGAAACAATCCTAATCTTTGCTTTAAATTCGGAGTCTCAACATGGTAGTTTATATAACATTTTCAAAGACGAGTCCTCATCCCTCCAGAAACAAAAGCGCTCTTTGATTCAGGCGTTATCTCAAGGTTTAATGGGGATATGTGACAAAGTGCTGCAGCCTTTTTCTTTGTTTTTATTGTCACAAACTTCAATAACATATTATATACATATACATAACATATTATTTCCACTAAATGCGGCAATGGCTCACTAATTTGTGATTGTTGGGAAAGACACAAACTTACTGAGCTGTGATGAAGTTATGAAAGAAACTATTGGCAACAGAGAATCTTCTTTTGAGTGACAGGTAAGTAAAAGCAATAACTTGATTGTAGAGGGTTGTCCTCATTGTACAAGAATAGAAAAAAAGTACATGTCCCCTTAAAAGTTTCCTGGGTAATCATGCTGACTTAATCATTTCTCATTTTTCCTCAGTGACATAGCTTCAGTGTTAACATCTGAATGGCATTACCAGTTCAGGTCCCCATCTGGTTTCTGCCTTTGTCAGAGGCACATTCATTTTTTAACGCTATTTAAAGCCAGTCTTTTCATGATTGCTTGAACTTCACTGCAGTATGAAAATATGATTGATGAAAATAAATAACTTGTGTTTTTGCTGTACTTACGGTAATACTGATCAGGTACTGTGTTTAACTTGATACCTTAATAATAATATGATTAAACGATTTTATAAAAGACTTGACTCATGCGTTGCCATTAATTCACTTAATACTCCAGATATATCCTCAGTTACTTCAGTGCTGGAATCAATATATGGTTGAGACCAGGCCTTTAACAATCTAGTCAATTCTCATTCTTGAACAAATAACTGTGCATGTGAAGCTGAGTCCAAACCAAAAAAAATTGATTGTTGCATCTTTTCCCCTTTAATGAACTGCAATGATTGCTTGAATTGCAAATAAAAAAACAATGAAAAGGAACAGAACAAATAAAAATAACTTGGTTTATGTTGAATTGAATGGTATTTATTATGTAAACGTGTTTGTCATCAGTCTACCATTGTGTATGGGGACTATATGGTTGAAACAAAATTGAAAGAAAGAAGGCGACTTTGCTGATATCTACTTGGGGTAATTCCAAAACCTTATTGCCTTGATCTCTTATTCCCAGGCATTTGGTCTTGTGCACTAGAAGCATCTATACTGCATAATATTCTGAATGAAATGGGCTGAATTAGAGCGCAAATGATCAATAACAGAGTAGGAGTGTTGAGAGAGGGTCAGGGATTGGACTCTCAATGATCCGGGGTACCTAATGTTCTGTATACCACAGATGAAAGATTGCCTATTAGCTCAGAGCTCGATCTTCATAGTGCTCATCAATAATGTATGTGGTATAGATGCTTTCTTTCCAGCTAAATGACTGATTGGTTTGCATTATTTTCCATAAAGGAAATATGCTCTTAGGGGAAGTGGAAGGTCAAAGTTAAAAGTATACCCTTGAGTGCAGTTCCGACCTTCCTTTACCAACCAAACTTATTTCATGAGCTGAAAACAGTCATTGTATACTTCTGTGCAGGTCAATATATTAATGTCAAGAAAAATGTCTGAAATAACAAGGTACATCTTTCAAATTTGATTGGTGTTTGGCTTGACAAAAAACTATTAAAGTTGCTATTTTAGATTTAAGTCCAGTAAGATTGTGATTAAACAATTTACATTTACCATGCAAGTTAACCTAAATTCTCTAAGGTAGTGTTAAACAGTCAGAAAGGCATTTATCCTGGTAATATTGGTCTCAATTTTAAAGTTAATAGTATGTATAGTATTCAGCTACTTCTAAAGGTAAGACGTTTATTTGACATAAGCGGGAGAAGTAAAATGAAAACTATATTTTTCTTTAACATGAAAGGGTTTGCAATATGTACACAGACTTTGACCTAGCAATTATGTGTCATGTAACACCAATAGAAAAATATGAATGATGTTAAATCCAGACAGATGTCAGAGGTCTGGTACAGAGGAAAGCATTCACCCCACCCTTCAAGTTTCAGAGAGCTGGCATGTAAACACAGCTGACAAAACATGCTATAGAGGGTGGGAGGAAGAGGGTCCGGCCGGGTGTGGAGGAGTCACAACAAGGCACGATAACATTATACTGAGCAGAGAAACTCAACTCTCCTCACCCATAACATCCACCCAGATGACAATGGTCAGAGGTTGCACTGTTCTGAGCCAGTCTTTCCAAATGATAAAGGCTTAATAAGATTGTCACGGATGGGTTATGTAATAAATCTTAGACTCGGAGGGCAGGAAACCATTTTTCCTTGACCTACCTTCTAAAAAATACTGAAGAACATAGCAGTTCTTTTCTAGGAGGAAAAGTAGTTAATATGACATTTTTTTAGCACCCCCTCAAACCTTCTTCCCTCCAATGAAGCATAATCATGCATTTCCAGCAGTTGCATTCAGTGGAGTAACTCCTAGGTTGTCAATAAACCTGCTAACGCTTAATACATGTTCAGGTTCTACTTTCAGATATATTGTGATTCTAATGGCAGCTAAATCCCTTTAAAATTGACAGGATGATAAATCCCTTGCAGGCAACGTTTTATCACTTCTTTATCTAGCCTCGCACATCAACTCCAATACAGAGTGACGTCAATCATGTATTAGTCTGCGTGTGGGTGCCTGTGTGCACACATGATCTGTAATAAAAGTAAGGCCCTGCTGATCTGTCTGTTCAACAACTTTTAGAGAACTTTTCTGCAAACTTTAACTCTTCTTTTCCATCGAATACTTCAGAGTTTCTCAGTGGTAGTCTGCCGTAATTTTGCCAAAGGTAATAACAATATGCAGGTGGAGTCATTTTGGAACACTACTGAACAGTGCAAACCAGGGAAAGCTGAGGTCCAATTTGGATAACCATTTTTCAGGATTTTAAAAATTAAAAAATAAATGATACTCATGCAGTGATCAAATGTGTATCTATTAGACACCATGTTGGCAGTACAGACTTAAAACAAGTTATGTTTTAAAGGTCAGATGACTTGAAAGAGGGAACCATTACTGCACTGCCGAGCTCTGTGTAATTCAATAAGATAGCCTGAGGCATCGCAATAAGAAAACACTGATACTTGTTTTAGAAATATTCCAATTTTTACTTTAATATCAATTACAAAGCATGAAATCCCATTTATCATTTGATCTTCAAAGCAGAAAACATCCAGGGGGCAGAGGCTGAAACAGCTGAAACTTCAGCTTGTTTGAAGAGACTAGCACGACAAGGTTGACTAAACAGTGAAACAATAGGTGGTCAGACTAAAGGGCTTGTCGCAGATCAAGTTGAAAGTCTTTGGGCAGACTGGTGGCCAATAAATCTAACGCACAGATTAAGTGACAGCATGTGAAGAAACTAGATCTATTTTCAAAAGTAGGGACTTCCCACTCTACCCTTGCCCTTGCGTGCTCTTTCAAGGTTGGCAAATATAGCAATGCAGGCATTGTTGATAATGCATTAGTATCACTGTTATTTGTAATTTAATTTATCTGCTCTCCATGTGACGAAAACACTGCAAAATTATCTAAAAAATATTTTCTGAAAAATGGTCGTGTGGTCAGAGAAATGGGCTCCAAACTTAAGTCAGGAAACAGAAACATACAGTTACCAAGGTAACATGAAATTAGTAAAATCACAAAATGTCTTGTGCAGTGTAATCTCAAGGTAATTATTAAACTATTAAAACTGATAACCCTACTTCAAAAAGACCACCATAGTCACACATGCAAAAATGACATTGACCTTCACATGCTTCTAAGACGACTGTTGTTGCTTTCGTTCTTAGCAGCGCAAATATGAATGTCATGAGCTGGATAATTACTCAGAGCATCTCAAACAGAAAATCGACTCCAGCTCCTAATCCCACATGATGGGAGACACAGAAACTTGCCAGCGCATTTATGGGTTAAGATGCATGTGGGAAAGAAGCTTAAATGAGGTTTTTGTGGTTACAGTGCAATACACTGTGGATGGATGATTCACATCTTGTAGGAGCAGCCTCTGTAGGGGTCTGAGAGCCACAAAGAAACTCATAAAATATGGCTTAAGAGTGTACAGTCATGCATAGACTTGTAAGGCTTTATGAAGCTTAATGCCCTCATCAGCATGCTTACAAACTAACAATTATATTTCATAGCACTTGTGGTCACTGTGTAGGTTCAGCCAAAAAGTGAAGTATTGGACTAAGGTTTTTATAATGAATCCCCTAATAGTGATTGACAATAAGAAATCAAATGTTAACTTCATTGAGGCACTGGAGGAAAAATCAGTGGATCCCCTGCTCATTGTGTGTCAGGAACTTTGTTATCTGTATTTCTTGCCTGTCTTGCCAGAATACTCTGGAAAAAGATATTCATTATCTCAACGTTTCTCTCCTGGTTAAAATAAGTTGAATAAAATAAACTGAGTACACTTTCTGGCCATTATGAATATTTGTCCTATTTCTTGTCCCTTTCTGGGTAGCAAAACTTGAGATATGTGACAGGAAAAATAAGAACTACCGGTATTACCTCATGGTTGCAACAGAATAATAGTCAGCGGATCACCAACGGCGTAATGATGTATCTTCTTGGTACCAATTTGTTGAAATTGCATGGCAATCCCCATCTGTCTGATATTTCTAAAGCTGTTTAATACTCAAATGCCAATCTCAAGTTGGTGGTATAAGAAATTTAGGTTTTTACCAATGTATCTAAAGTAAGTCTAAAGGTTTCATCCTGTGGGGGAACATCAAAACATTAAAGTTTCATGGCAAGTCATTAAGTAGTTATGTCGAGATTGGTGGACAGACTGACAGATATAACAGTCCATCAAATCATTACACTGGCATTGCAAAGGAAAACAAAATCTTAAAAAATCATATTCAATAACACAACTTGGACACTGGGAATTTGAGGCTGATTCAAAGTGAAGCCATTCTTCAACTTATGACAACATAAACTTGAGAATGGATTTATTTAGAAAGCAGACTGTATGGGTAAGAAGAGCTTCAAAGAAAAATACAAAACAGATACTTCCTCTAAATAGCCTGTGAAAAGCAAAGCTCCCTGCATAATAAATATCAACGTTCTTCTTTGATGAATGGGAGGGTAGCTGCATGCGTGGGAAAGCATGTCCATATCTTGGCAGCGTTGACTAAGGACTTGGGAAGAGCCATGGCAGGTCGTGAGGAACGATGACCTCTTCTCATGCTATGGCACATTCCTGCCATAACTAAGTAGAAACAGGCCTGGGATAACTATAGCAAGCAGCATGGAGGGAACAGAGGTCACAGCTTGGTGGAATTTAGGGGAGACTGCCACCCACCCCTCTGAAAATCATTTTGAAAAAGGCTTCCCAAGTCGACCAAAACTAGGCTAGGATGTCAAACTGATTTCATTTCACCTTTTCACCTTTGTTCCATTAGCAGGTGATGGCAAGGGAAAGACAATAATTGAACATGTGGTCAGGGTTTTTGGGGTGTAGGCCCGAGGAAAATATTTTTAAACGATAAGCTCTTGATGTTATCAAATGACATTCAAATGTTTCACAGTTAAATCTAATATGTGCTAAGTGAACTGAGGTTGTCAAAATATAATCCAATACATCTCAATATAGTATGAAAATAATACCATCTCCATTATTTGAATGATCAATGCTATCAAAAAGTACCAAAGCTATCGTATAACTTAGGATCTTCAGTAATATTTCAAACAAAAAGTATCCACAATAGAGAGAGAGAGGGCAGTATACATTTCAGGAATACGATGGAACGTTCTTGTGTAATACTTAGTGCAACATATTTGTGCATTTTTACAGGGGACAGTATGCAGGAGTTTGCATGTATGTTTTAGTCATAAATAAAGAGAAATACCCAGTATTGGGTACCTAGGGCTTCTATTTTTCATTTGATTTTTACTATTATTATACTAAAGTTGCAATAATCAGTAGCAATAATCAAGTATATCGTCTGAAAATAACTCTGTGAGTCATGACTGTCTACAATGAGTGTGACATCCGAGTCTCACTGTCTGTGATGCTTTCCGAGCTGTATCTACAGCATGTTTTCAGGGCTCATCCCCTTGCATATAAAAGTTGTCTAATTGAGGGACAAGAGAAAAGAAGAATAACATACTGTTCTCACTGCTGATTTGAATGTCACATAAGCGTTTTTAGATTACGGTCATTTTGTGTAAATTTACATGCAGTGTGAAGATACGAGCAAAATAAAGAGTGCTGGCATTAGCATGCTAACACAACAATGCAGCGTGAATTATGTTGGTTTCATGCTGGTGCTCAATGCCGACATCTACTGGATCAAAAAGTTGCATATTCTTACTTTGAACATACTAAAGTCACTGCTTTTATGTAAAAAGTTGTCCTTTGTTTCTTATTTAGGGTCTTCAGCCTGCATCTTCTATTTTAAAAATGTGTATACATGTGTGTAAGGAACAGTTGTGAAACATGCCTTTGTGAGTTTGAGTGATTGTTGTTGTTCTTTTTTGAATTATACACAGATTAGATTTGTTAAAATTTTAATGTAATATCTCCTTACACCTGATAATGTTAGATATGTAAAAAATAAAGAATAGAGAGCAATTATACAATAGTAATAAAAAAGGGTCAATCCAATGAGCTCATGAGTTGTGATGTGTGACTCAATGTCTCTGAGGTTCCCTCTGACTAATGGTTAAAGAAATGCAGTGGAGAGCTGACCCATGGATCATTTGATATTGATATTTCAGACTTCCGTGACTCCCTCAGTGAAATTCTCTCTCTCTCTCTCTCTCTCTCTCTCTATCTCTCTCTCTCTCTCTCTCTCTCTCTCTCTCTCTCTCTCTCTCTCTCTCTCTCTCTCTCTCTCTCTCTCTCTCTCTCTCTCTCTCTCTCTCTCTCTCTCTCTCTCTCTCTCTCTCTCTCTCTCTCTCTCTCTCTCTCTCTCTCTCTCTCTCTCTCTCTCTGATGAGAACTCCGACAGCTGCTGGTTTCCACAGTCCACTTAGTGGGGCCTTCAGGGAAAGTCTGGTATTGAGAGGGGGTGCATTGGAGCAGGAGTGTGATGGGAATACATGTGCCCGACACACACTCAGTTATTGATCTTCTCTGACCTTGGCTCCATTGACATGATGGGCTTGAAGGACGGACAAGCACCCAAGGTTCATCATTCCCCACTTTCACACTGCAATTCCTGGAAGTTAGATACATTCTGTAGCCTAATTGATTTAAACCTTATCTATGGGGTCCTAATGGGAAAACTTTACATTGTTTACTGTTGGAGCAAGATAGCAAGGACACTTTTAGTGAGCACTGTATAAGTGGTAAGAAGTATAGAGCACAGGGAACATCCTAATCTATTTATCAAGGACAATCACTGCGGGGAAATGCAGCAGTCAATAAAGAGAGTAACTTAAAGAGCTTCCACGAGTCAACAATGTGTAATCTTGATGGATCTATACTTATATACAGAGAGTTAATACACATGGGCTTTTAGAGTGGTCGGACACTATAGAGGGACTCAACCGCTACACTTGAACTCTTTAGGGAAGCCATCGGCAAGTAAACATTAACAACTCGTCAAGCAGATACAGATGACGTTAACATAACTTATCAGGTATCTTATAGCATCATAAATAATTCAGTAACTTTTTACAACTGAAATATGGGATGTTACTTTTTCTACTATTCCATGAAATAGAATACATATTAACATTAACATTGTTGTTTCCATGAGAGCACAAGTTTTGACTTTGAGAGAAGTAATAAATCTCTGACTTTACCACTGCTGCATCATATATTTATTGCTAATTTTTCCCTGAGATGCCCCCCCATCCCAATAATTAAGAGTGCCCCTTAGGAAATCAGGAGATATGGATGTCGCATTCTTACACCCTCATGAGTACATTCAAGCTAATGACTCCACTATCAGTGAATCAGCATTTAAAAGATAATTATGTCAAGAAACAACTCTCTCAAATCACATCCCCTAAAGATCCCCCCTCACCCTTTCTAAGACGGGATGGTGCGGAGTCTGTTGGTCAGAGGCTTTGAACACAGAGCATTCTGTTGTGGCTGGTCTGGACTCGGCCAGAGTTGGCCAGTCCAATTATGCTAAAGACATATTGCTGATTAAACTGCCTCACAGTACACATATACCCAGTTCAAACTGTGGGCAACTATAGCAAAAACAGCACAAAATGTTTGCAAGACACAACTGCACACAAGTAACAGATTAAATGTGTCAGGGGGAGGAGAGAAAGAAATAGAAATATGCGGGTTGAATATTAAATAGAACTGCCATGACAACCATGTTAAATACAGCGGGACTTGCTGGGACAGCACAACTAAGCAGTCTCATATTTGAGAGTACACAAGGTAATAAACATCAAAACAGAACAAAAAACAAAACATGGCCAAAAATAGCTGCTGAGCTCTGAAGGTGGCATGAAGCTACACTTTTGAAATACCCTTTTCATGAAGTCAGGAGGGATGAAATCATTTCCCAGCAAGACACGATGACTGTATCATAGAACAGACATAGCATTCCTAGTGAATCATTTGAACGTTAGTTAAATATAACTAAAAAAAATTAACATCATTGTGGGAAACAGGAATGCTGGGAAAAAACCTTGACATGTTTATGACCTTTGTTTCCCCTTGGTCTTGGGTACTAATCATACACAAACATGTTGTGGATAAACCTACTCTAAGATACATCCAACCCACAAAGAATTAACAGGGTGGGGTTGCTGAGTACTTTGACAAATTTGACTGCTTTGTAGTATTCCTTCTGTGCCAAAGCATGAGAATACTGGTTATAAAAAGAAAGATTTATAGCTGGGCTGGCACTTGTACAAATAACTAACAAACATTAGCCTAGGCAGCAAGGCAGCAATCAAGAGACAGAATATGACCACTCGGTCTCCCTGTGCAGGGATGACGAACCCTGAGTCTACTTCAAAAATGACTAAAGTCAAGTTAAGACTGAATAATGCATTAAAAGCAGTGAGCCAGTGGCTTTTTCTTTGCCTCATTGTGGTGATGTTGCAGGTGATTTTATACTTTTGATGTATAAGTGTTATGTTACCCTGTGGGGAAGAAAATCATTTGTACAATCCAGTGTTACTCATGTATTAGTGGCTTTTACTGGCCCACATTAGGAACAGGAACACCTCCCAACCCACCCAAGATCTTAAAGAAGAAGAAAGGGGAAAATCCCTCAACACATAAGTCTCATTTTTTTGGATGTAAGTTAAACGAAATGGATCATATAGCAAATTCAAAATGAATAGAACAATTTTCATGTAGATATAGATCTCCAAATGGAAACAGCAATTTTAATATGGTGAACTGTGCAGTCCTAAAAAAAAATGTCATAAAAGAGAACAGAAATGTGGACTCTGCTTACCAGCCAGGATATGCTGCCCCCTCTTGTCTTGAGTTTTATAGGTGTGAAAGCACCAGAACTTGATGATTCAAACACTGGTCATTCGCGGGCTTGGGCAAATTTTCCTGTGGACAATAGAACAGTAGAAGAGACGAAAGGTTAGATGTCAGCTTAATTTCACAAACAATTGTTCGTGGTGTCAGTGTTCATGAGAAGTCAAAGATACAAGCCAATCAGAATCAACTGATTTGATTCATTTAGAAATGACAATTGTTTCCTGCATTCACACTTCAATTTATTCACTGACCTATTGGCCTATAAACTTTTTATAGCAGTGAATAACAAAAAAACATGTTCTTCACATAAACGAGCACACAACATTGTGATATGTTTGAGCACTGGCAAAAGATTGGCAGGTTAATTACCAGGAGGTTGCTATAACGAGCAAATTAAAATGACCAACAACTCAACAACAAGCACCTGACACTAATCAACAAAAAGAGCAAATGTTTTTGACCAAAAACTTTGACCAAGTGATAAAAGTGGAAAAAAAAGGGAGAAATCCCCAATTTAAACAGAAAATATCACATGTTCAAAGTTTCTAAGAATTGGTGCAGAAGTAAGACAAAGTTAAAAATAAATGATTGTCTGCAGCAACTTCAAGCTGTGACTACAAAAAAGAACCTGTTCCCACTTGATGTGGGATAATCTTAATAAACTTTCACATCATAAATCGAAAAAGCCACTCTGTGTGCATTAATAATGTCAACAGACTAATGAACCAGTTCAAATTCTGCAACACTGTCACATCCCAATTCTCATTAGAGTCATGAGTCAACAGAAATTAGTCATAACCACTCCCTTGCCCTAAATTCATCCCTGCAGGCATGGCATTCTGCTTTTGCCCTCTCTATACGACAGTGTGCTCAGGCAAGAAACCAAACTATATAAGGAATCGTTAGTGTTGTGGCTCTAAACTATTAAGAGCCAAGGGTTTAGAGGTTGGGAGTCTGTTTACACTGAAAGCCTTTTTATTTTTTTGTTTTAAGAGGGTCCACTTTCTAAACATGACTCAAGCTTTAAGGTGTAATCCAACACTAATATTGACTGCCAGTGGGTAGAGGAAAGGTGGGGGGTGAATGTTTGTGTGAACATATGCAGGTGTGAAAGTTGTGAACATGGCCATATTTGGATGCATGTACCCATTCATTCTGTGAATGTATACACATTTAAAATGTTCTGCAAAAATCAATAAAGCTTGCTGTAATATAAATATTTTTGCATATGTATGAGTTTTAGCACTAGTAGCTTGTAGGCAAAGACCAAGCACACACACTGAGACTGACAAAGATTAAGTAGAAGACATAATAGGAGCTAAACAAAGCATACATTCCCATCAGAGTAAGAACACAATCAAGTATCAACTGCAGAGTTCTGACTTAAAAAGAGATGCAAAATAAGAGAAGAGTCTGGCCAATTCTCCCCTGGGCTTGTATATTAAATTCTCATTTTGTCCATGACCACTTCCTTCCTCTGAATCTAATTGACATTGCTCTACAGTATTTCTAACAAGGCTTATAGCTAAACAGCTCCGTAGGTCCCTTAATGAGAGTTAAGCAATGGCAATCTGGACTGATATAGAGCTGAGCGCATCACTACTGCTACTGTGATGCAAAGTGTTTAATTGCATCCAAAAAGTACTACTGCACTGCTAATGAATCCACAGGCATAATTGATTTACAATCTGCTGTTTTTAATGCACAAGTTTCATTGATTAAGCTTTGGAAATGATAACTATGAGACCACAAACAAGTGTGTGAGTCAACCTGCTGTGATACTTCAGTCAAGAGTGAAAGATCTTAAATATAAAGATGCCTTGAGTCTTTCATCTTTGACTCAAAGTAAGACTAAGAGGTCCCAATGGGAGGGAAACATGCCAAGCTCAACACAACCTGAATCAAAGACTTTGCATGCATGACATCGGCCCTCAAACCACATATGACATTGTTGCTCTTGGCAGGAAATGTGAAGTGCAAGAGAAAGTTTCAAAGACATGGATATTATGTCAGCTCATATATTCGTGTTTATGCCAGAGGGATCACAGCAAATGCACAGAGCTAAAAGAGAGTACAGTTAAAAAGATGGTAAAAAAATGGCTTTTAAAAAACTGAATTGTTTAAAAAATGATTTACTTCTTTATGTAACAAGTTTTAGGGACAAAAACAGTTTTACAAGATAACATTTTTTTTTAGCTTTTGCGTTAGGCAGAATGCAGCATCTGCTCGGAATTCAAATAACACTGACAGACAGGAACAGTGCACTCCTTCCTTGTGGTGTCTGCATGCAACGCACAGATGTTTCCTCCTCAGAGCCATGTGCCTGCATTGGTTGTGTGTGCTGAATTAGTTGGCCGGGGCAAAAGGAGGGGCAGACAACTGTTTGCAATGGTCCATGGAGCATGTCTTCAGGCCCAGACCCTGTTCCCAAGACAACAACAACCAAGAGTTCACCATGACCTTTAAACCAGCCTGGAAAGTTGGCCATTCCAGATAGGGATATAGGCTTAGAAAGTTTGTTAAGACCGTTCAATCCAATTCAGTGTCTATTTAGTTGTATTTATCCAATTTGATTCATATAAACTGGCTCACCATCCCAAAAAAGTGCCAAAAAAGACAATCAACAAACTACTCAAAGAAGTCTATTCCAACATAACCCAAAATAAGCCAGCCAGTCTGACTACATAGTAAATTATTATGTCATGATTCAAGCATCTCAATAAAATTGCACCCTGGGTAGCCTCTGACAAGTGAGTGGATATAATGTTTGTGTTAGAATATGCATGTAATCCAAACGACTAGACAAGTGACTGGAATGAAGAGCGACCATGAGGTACATGAACCATGATGTCATTATTATTGTGCATCTCAGAGCCAGGGCAGAAAAAGCATCTGAGCTGTTCCAGGAGGCAAGGATTCGAATTGCATTTCGATAGCATCACTTTCTATATTTGAAAATGATTCTGTAGAATGACAGGAAAGGGCTCTGACCTCTCCTGGATACAAGTTAGTTTTTTTCTTTTCCATCTTTCTCTTCCACTTTATCCATACTGAAGTCCCACTGCTCAACTCCCAGGGCAGGCAGCTGGCTCTACATCAGACACATCAGAGGACAAAAGGGAAACTCCAGATTGTCGTGGTGAGGGCAGCCACCCGTGGCAGAGCTCAGTGGGAATCCAGTTGTTTATGGTTGGCACTAATTACAGATCGTCAAATTCATCAAGCTCCAGAAACTCCAGTTGACAGGGAAAAAACCTATAGTAATGGTTTCAACAAAAAGAAAAGAAAACATGCACCCACCATTTAAACCATCTCCACTTGCAGCAAGCCAGATAAAACATGGAGTGATGTAATCTCAATAGGGTGGCTTAAAGACATCACTCAGGATCAGACTCACACTCCCCAGGGAAGCCAATTAACTTCTGCAAGGGGCAAGCTGTTGAAGTTTTATTGCTACCCTGCGGAGTGATGTAGTCAGCATATGGAGTATGTATGTGTAGAATAAAATCCAACTCAAGGCTGTAGCCAAGCTATTCATTAAGACAACCACCCTATTCCTAGTGTTTCTTCTTCCTTGACAATCATAGCAGCTGAAAACATTTTTTAAACTAAAGTGTTTGATCTTTATCTTCTGCACAAAGGAGCATATTCAGAAGCTAGTGACAGCTATTGAAAGCAAATTCAACCACTTTCTATTTAAAATCAATGTTGGATTTGAATTGATACCTTTTCTGCCTTATCAAGCAATGTAAGCATTCAGACACTTTTTTAGCATATTGACAGTGAAGAATGCTAATATAAACTTTAATCTGCTGGTAGCTAGAAAGTTATGATTTTTGTTGTTTCAAAGTCTCAATAAAATGAAAAATAAATTTTCCCCGTTTTAATCTATAGTGTTCCTGTGTTTAATGTTCGGTTATCTGTCATTACCTGTAAAATATTTTTCAAAAGCATTATCTGAGGGTTTTTACATTAAAAAAAACTGTATTTTCTCTTCCTGTGAAACATTTCAAATATCTGATGACTCACCCTGCATTCAGGGGCAAATTTTTCGACCAATCAAAAATCTTTGTCAAAGCTACCGATCCAACCAAATTCATCCAACATTATGTTCCACCTTCTATCTTGTGATTGGTTCTATCCTGTTTCTGCAGGAACTACTCCAAACACAGCCATTAGATACCCTCGAAGTTCTGTTTCAGGGGGACTACAGGAAGTGGTGAAATTATAATGATTCATTGTTTTTTTCTTTATGACATGACAATAAAGCTATCAACCAAAGTGTGACGACTGAAGGAAATGGTTAGCTTGTTCTTGACTCACCTTAAACAGTTGATAGTTGTGGGATTCTGCTACTAAAAAGTGTCCTATTTTCAGGGGATGTCAGGTTTTACAAAGATTTGGGTTTGGATTTGAATCCCTTAAAACAAGGATAATCATTATACACATTTTCACAAAAATAACACTGCTATGGTGTTGTACAAGTACCTAACAAAAGGTGCATGAGATTTTGAATCCAGTTTGTGTTTTGTGTTTTATATACTTCCCTACTGTCTGGGCTCCTGGTTTTATGCTCCCATGTTTACAACTTCTATTCAGCAGCTTGACAATGGGTGTGGGTGTATCATTTCTATTTCCCACGAAGCATTGACTGAAAAGTTAATAACGATCACAAAGATGAAGAGGTCCTATATGTTTATTAGATACCATAAAAATGAACATAATGGGAAGCCCATGGACTTGCTCTAAAGCATGTAAAGGAAAAATGGCTGTATGCTGATAGGTGTCTGTATACTAACATACTATACCCAACAGAGCAGCCCACTTCTTCATTATCAAAGTATGTTTCACTTTCCTTTTTGCTCTGAGCGTTTGTATTATGCAATGCCAATTGTAATTCTGGCTGAATGCCAACCAGTAGATACCATAACCATTGTCAATGTTCATCAGGGGCAGTACACTTCATAACATAAGAAAGGATCGCGAAAGATGCAACAAATGATAAATCTTCACCTACAATTGGTATACCTTTTCTTCACAAGAAATAATGTGAATAATAATAATTGTAAAACAAGTAATTCAATTTATTTTGAGGTAGTGCTGAACTACTGTTGGGGCCAAAATATAACGACAAACACTTACCACACCTACCACACACATGACTAAACCTATGGACAAAACAAGTAGTTTATGTCCTTTGCTGTTTAATTAAACAACTGTGACAAAACTGCTTAATTAAAACCCTGGATGAAGTCAGCCTGATAATTATGCATGTCCTCCTTTCGGTCATGCTTTCACACAGGAATAATTCTTGCTTACACAGTACAAGTAAATTAACTTCTCTTGCTTAACTAGCTGAGATGTAAAGAGGGACTCATGAGCACATATTCAAAATAGATAGCTTCTAATTAAAACACAAAAGGAAAAAATCAGATGTGGGTTAAGCACGAGTTATATCAAAGTAGAGTGTGCGAGAAATCAACATAATCAGCAAATTTCGAACTCCTAAAAAAAATTGTTTTATTCTAACGATTTATATGAGCAACTTTCTTGTAAGGGAAGGTCAAACATTTGTGTAAATATTTTATACTTACATTCATATTAAATGATTAATTACATTAAGTTAACAGCGCTTGGAGTAAAATAATTTGTGTCCGACAATGACTTTAAAACATCTTCATCTATTTGAATATATCTATTAAATGATTTTAGATCTGGTTAACAACACGATTGTTTGATGTATGAAAATATTAGTATGTTAAACATTTCTGATGTGTTCTTTACACCCCTGAAGGGCTGCCCATAAAAAGATAGTTTGAATCATCAGCAGAGAGACCAACCAGGGTTAATAAACATTTTGCCTGTTTAATCTCTAAATCTGTCTTTTGCACCATCATTAAGAACCAAATGCATGAAAAGCTGTAAACTGTAAGAAAAAATCTCAAAATGAACTGTCAAGTTCTGCGCGAAAGCCGAAATCACCTGCACACGTCTCCTCCTGCTGTCAACAGCCATGACACATGGACAAATATGAGAAACCTTTGTTTGCAGTGAAACCATGAGAGTCACATAGTGTGATACAGGAGTGTGGCACTAAACTAAAACCAAACAAACAAATATATGAGGCGTTTTGTTGAAGCAAAATCTGATTTTGAATGACAAAATTCTGAGATGAGTATGATCCTACATTCAGGACAGGATCACGAATGCTGGCCAGTTTAAACACTTGTCCAAATGAGACAGGTATGTTTGCAAAAAAAAAAAAAAGAAAAGCTAGCCAAAGAGCAGTTTGACACTGAGTAAGAAAAACTGCCTCTTCCACTAGATAAGTATTGTTTACACTTCACAAGAGAATGAGCCATTCCACAATTTCACTGGCACATTAAGCAGAGATGATAGCACAAGCAGGGACATTTAACATAACAAACTGTATGGTCTTTCATATTGGCCCCAACTCACCCTGCTTTTTCTGACACTAAAAGAAACAAACAGAAAGGGTTTATTCTGATTTACGCCGAGTCCCCATCCCGCGTCGGATGAGGTGTTATCATACTCGAGCACTCGCCCAGGGGGGAAGAATAAGTGCTGGCAGTGGGGAGAAATATGCATGCCAGAATAAATATAAGTATATCCATCTACAACTCTTTCTTCTTCTGCAAAGACAATAAACACACCACACATACAACATTTCAGACTTAATGAAACTCCTCCTTAACATGCAATATCACTGTCAGAGAAGGCAATCCGTATTTTTAAATATCTAATTTTCACTTTGTTCATGCAATTCAATGTCCAACAACTGAGTCCAGACTTATAAAATGATCTGAATACTGGAGCTTGTTTTGCTGTGGTCTTGTTTTCCAGCCTCAAGATCATTGGCTAGTTTGTGCACAGCCACTGTTCCTGTCAGTCAACAGTCCTCTGGATCATAGCACGTCCAACTCCTCCTCTTCCTCCTTCCATGGCCCAGATCTGGTGGCTAAATGCCAATATCTGGGCAGGACACCAACTTGCTATCACAATGACACACTCACGCAAACAGAAGTTTCACATGCAAGCAGTCAGATTAAACACCAAATCCTCAAACTTTCATGTCTGAATATAGACTTCCGTTCCTTCTTTCCTCCAAGGGTTACATGCTCTCTTTGACACCATTCTCAGACAGACACGTCACATTTGTCTCATCCCCTACAAACGAGCCCCTCGTCAGCCTGCCAGCCTGATATAGCTGTGGTATGGGCCCCGGGTGTGGGCCAGTCTGATGGAATGAGACTGTTTGTTTTCTTGCCATTTTGATCTTCATGTGATGCAGATCATGTCACGCACAAAACAACAAGCACTTTCACAACCTGGGGGGGGGGGGGGGGGCTCCACAGCGTGGAGGATTTGAATGTGTATTAATGTGTGTATATGAGGCAGCATTTTACTAGAAGGGTTAAACAGGTAATTTGAGATGTACCCTCACTCAGCTGGCTGACTTGAAAATTTGGTGAGTCTGCAAAATTAATTTGAGCAGCACCAACAGGATTATTTGCAGCAAAGAGTCTTGCTCTGTCATGCAAGGTCAGACAGCAAATGTTTGTTTACAAGAAGGGAGGCAGTGAATGCTGGGATGCCTTTTTGCACTTTGAATGTTGCATAATGTCTTCACCACTCCAGCTTGGAATACCAAATGACACATGCTGTTTGGAAGGATTGTTCCTTTCCTTCGACTAATTCAATTTTCCCAATATGTCCCTGTTTTGATATGAACTAGTGCAGGGCCTGTTCTAGATGTTGCCATTTGGAAAGCATGCTAGTTCCAAAAAAGGCCTCCAAAGAACTGCATTGCTCCCAGTTATTGCTGCTAGTAGCAGTTACCAGAAGGGCGCCCATACAGTGTACCTTTTTAATCATACATTCCCAACCATAAAAACTTGGTCAGAACAGATAATGGACTGGTTTCCACTTCCGTTGCACTCAAAGTATATGTGTCTGTGATGGCTGGCGTTCCTGTGTATGTATTCACATCAGTGTATGTTGGTGTGTGTCAGTGCGTCCCTGCGCCGCTCTGACATGCAGACAGCATGAGTGTTTGTTGTGATGATAAAATACTATTTAATTCCCACATTTGTTTCTTAAATGCACAAGAGAGCTGTTTATTGCTCTTATCGCAGTGTAATAATAAAGAATATCATCACTGCAAGTTATACGCTTTTTGTTAAATAAAGTGACAAGGAAAACTGAAAACTCTCCTCCAACATCACAAAGTAAATTAAACAATGTAAACGCACTTTGTTAAACCGGAATTTGGTCTGATCATGAACAACACATCAGCCTTGTGTTGCATTCAGAAAGTAGGTATCAACATTTGACATGTGTAAAACCCTTGTGTCAGGAGCTGATCCAGCTTTAGTTTTGCGTCTTACACAAAAATAAATGTTTCTTCATATATAATAATACTAATTAAAATTCTCATTAAACTGAGATATTGGCTACGCTTCCTCATCTGCTATTGCTTCTGATGACCTAATTAGTGTATTGTCTAAATACAAATTAAGGATTACTCTTCCTGACAATGTTTTAGGATTGCTGACATTGGCCTACAGTTAATGTAAAGTAGAAATTGGATTCATGTCATTACATTGTGCTTGATGGTCCATGCATTGTGATCTGTAAATAAAAAGCTAAGCCACACTAGAAGCATATATTTCTGTCAGCTAGCAAAGGCTCAAGACAACACTTAACAAAAGGTTCTTCTCAATAGCTCACATCAGCCAAAGCTGAGGTACAGAGATATTTAAGTTGTCCCTATCTGTTATCCCAGTCCATCATAGAATTAGTAAAAAAAAAAAAAAAGATTAGAGGATGTCATAAAAAAAGACAGGGTCTTATTGTAATAACAGAAGATAAGAAGGAAAGCTTTTCTTTATGGATGGAAATAAGTGAGTCACAATGGCCTACTTTAGCATTCACAACTGTGAAGAAAGTTTTTGTTTTTTACATTTCCAGTTTCAGGAAGATCCATTAATAAGTGTAGATTTGCAAAAGAAGGGCCAGACCCACCACCCCCATCCATCTCATCTGTAATTAATGAGTCTTCTCTATTTCTCTGAGCTTTGTTGAGATGCAAATTAAGAGCTGTATGGAATACTTAGACCCTATACAAAGTAGAGTATTCACGCAACTATTGAAAACTGCAGAACCAGTTCCAAAATCCATTTGCAGGCAGAACTGACAGTCTGATAAATGAGAAACACAAACGTACA
This sequence comes from Labrus mixtus, assembly GCF_963584025.1. Classification (NCBI taxonomy): domain Eukaryota; kingdom Metazoa; phylum Chordata; class Actinopteri; order Labriformes; family Labridae; genus Labrus; species Labrus mixtus. Next base: position 12,379,201 of record NC_083615.1, read on the forward strand.
CAACCCGACTCCAAAAAACCTACCATACTTCATTCTGGAAAGTTTCAGATTGATGTACCAGATAGTATTCAGGCATTCAAGTGGCCCCCATCCACTACTGTAATCTCTGACGGCAGACGAAGCAGAGCCCAGGTTCACCTCTGTAAACAAGTCCAGCTGCAGCTAGCTATGTCCAAGAGATTTCAGCACAACACGTAGCGTGTTATTTTAAGATGCAGGCTGAGTCCAGCAGAGTAAGTGAGGTCAAAACTTGGCCAAATGCAAGTACCCCACTGGGCTCTCAACAAATCAGGGTAAGACAGAATTGTTTTGGTCCAGCCAGGGCAACAGCCAGTCACATGAAGGCTTTGTCTAACTCAAACAAATACTTGTGTAGATAGATCACCACAGATCCTGAGAGGGAGGATTATCATTCCATATATGGACTACAACACAGGATCTAGGCAGTAAAACGTTTGGGATCAGGTCACACAGTTTTTTTCCCTTTTGCACGGCTTGAAGCTTAATCCAAAATTGAAAACAAAAACAACTGAACCACAAATATTTGTTTTTTTTCTCTCAAACACATACTAAAGATTGTAAAGAGAGGTGGGTTTTGTCAGGAGATTATGTCTCCCTGTGTGGGGACATTTGTCTGGTGTTAAGTGTAAACCAGTCAGGATTTTGACACGCAGATTATAATTCTGAGAGAATTCCTTAAAACAGCAGCCAAAAGGTCAGACTGATGCCAACACTCTTCTATATGAAATGAATATATACTGGACTGAAACTGTATTTATGTAGTCTTGCAGCAGATCTAAAGAGGCATCATGGTAGTATTGAAAATACTGCTTGGTGGTCTCATTGCATGTGACTGTGTCCCGTTCTTTACAGTGTCACCAGTGACTTTTATTTGTATCTCAGAGTTATTTGCTTTACCCCATATCCATCACACAGCCAGATTTAATCAGCAAAAAATGCAGAACTGTGGGACTGAGCCTAAAGACATTTTTACTTCTAAATGAAATTGGAAACCGGATTCAGCCTGGGATTTGATCTCCCACCACATATTGTTAGATCTTTATTGGCCATCTCTCATTGCAGCCTCCGGCAGCATCTATGCTGTGTTAGTTCTCCGACTGAGAGAGGTATTTGGAGCTGGGATTGCAACACACTGGGAAAGAATATTTCATTCAGGCACTATTTCAACATGTATTTGATTGATGATGTTGTCTATGTTTATTGGAATACTCTTGAGAAGATTTTGATGCTGCTGATGATGAAGACAATGAGGCCTTAGGCCGTGTTCACACTGGACTTCTTTTTTCAGAAAAAAACGCTGCTTTCAGCGCCTTTTGAGCGCTTATGCGCGAGTGTTCTGTAACCTTAACGGGATCTAACCTACGGTGCAACCGTGCCGGAGCCGACCGGGGTACAACTCATCAATTTAGCACAGAAAAGAACAAACGGGACGGGAAGTCAGACACCGAGACAACATTAAAACATCCGGTTTATTTTCAGAATAAAACTCTCCGTTTTGACGGTTCAGAATAACGGCCATTTGTGTGTTTGTTTACGTGTTTATAAGGTTTGTATTGAGTTTTATACCACGGACATCGTATTATCTCGTGGTGTCGTGAGTGAATCTTTTACAGCGGAAATTCCTTTGTCTCCGTACTCCAGCTGTCCGGCTGTGCTCTCCATGCTGTAGACTGAGAACGCAGCCGGTGGGTGTTGACGGATGAGGGTGCACGGACCCGTAACGGACCGGACACGCAATGCACACATATCTGGTGGAAGTTTGCCATTTTTGGGTGCATGACATCTTTTTTTGGGCACTGGTAACTAGGGACGTAGGTTACTAATCATCCTGATTGGTCAGCTGTCAGAAAGGCGCTTGACGTCACCCAGCGCTTTTCTGAAAAGTTGAACTAATTCAACTGAAAAAGTCGTCGGGCGCAGCGCTTTTTAAAAAGGCGTCATCCTTTTTCCATAGGCTTGTATGTAAAAAAGAGTGCAGGCAGTTGAAAAAAGAAGTGAAGTGTGAACAGGGCCTTAATCATTACAATCAAGCAATGCTAGGCATTTGTTTGTGTCTGCTCAATCTAGCTAGTGTTTTCTTTTTTTGTATTTTCTTCTTCTACGGTGCTACGGCTACATGTCATTTAGTCATTTGTCAGCAAAGATTTATTCAAACAACACTACTTAAGTTCATGACAGATTTTCTAAAATTCCTTCTGACAACTTGTTAATGTCCCCTAGTAACAGCTTTGATTGGTTCTTCTTTAACCAATGGAAGTGCAATAAGTTATTTGTATTTTGTGTTTTTAATCTGATGATGGGCTACAGCCACAGCATCACTTATTAGTTTCACTTATCACTTTGTCTTCTGCTGTGTTAGAAAGAGGGAGCCTGAGAAATAACAGATCATATCATGCTTGGAACGCATGCAGCTGGAGCGGACCCTTGAAAGGATCTCCAAATGAAGCCTTCGGTTTCAGGGTCACCGAGTCTACTAGAGACCAGAGTGTACATTGTGGGAATGCTGTGCACAAAGAAAGCAAATTTGGGAAGGCTCTTATCAGTGTTTCTATTATGAGAACTTTGACAAAAATATTCAAACTGAACCCCTCTAAGTGGTTTTACAACGTGATTTGATGATAGATAATTTATTCTGCATTCTGCCAAGCTATCATTCGTTAAGCTTCCATTGAGGGTCAAAAGCAATGCAATGTCTGACATGACCCACATCACTCAGCCATTAAACAGACATTAACGATACATATTGGTGCTTTTTACAAGTAGGGGACAGGTGAGAGATCTGGAAGACGTCAACAATGAAAAGGCCTTACATCACGACTGGCTCTGGATCAGACTTTGTTTTATGGACCACCACAGGAGGATGAGGATATTAGGAGCACACTATCCTACGCCGACTATTCAGTTCAAAAGGAAGAGAACTGACACCATTAAATCACTAAGTTCTACAGCTTTAGCCCATTAAGACGGTTTGGAAAATGTTGAATAGCTGAACTCTGTCTGCCCTGTAAGGAGGGGACATACTTTTAAATCACACGCTTTGGTGAAAGGACAAAGTTTAACAAGGGGGGAGCAGCAGCCCACAGCTTTCCGGCAGAGTCAAGTCATTCGGGTCACAATTTAAGCTAATTGTCCTCATATGTATGTAAAGCAGCCAGCACAGAGGACTAAGGCAATTCAACATATTAATTAAAACTGCAATATATATTTGCTATCAGGGTACATCTACTTATTAAATAACTAAAAGGCTAGATAAAAGTACCCTAATTAGAGGCTGATTGGTTCATTGGTTAAGTAATTCAACAGTTTTCATATGCAGTGGTGTAGCTTCAACTCGGCTAATAGCTCATTAGAGTTACATTTTCAAGGTCAACATTCTTGCTGATAGCCTATGAGCAAAGCCATAGCCTTGAGTTTCACAGATAATCACAAATGTTTAAAAAATCAACATTCCTTAAAAAGGTCAGACAGAATATATTTCAAACTGTTTCAAATGTGTACGCTCTCTTGCAACAGTAAACAAACGTCAACAGTGACATCAAAACCAAAGTCAATGTTGTAAGGATGAGAAGCCTCTTAAAATATTCAGCATAAAAAATCCTGAATATTCAGGTGACAAAAGTCTGATCCCGAAAACCTAACACGTAAATCTTAACATGAACATAATTATTTTGTGAATGCATTAGTTACATATCAAACTGCTAGTTTGGGAACATGACAATTACAGAAACAAATCTTTGCAGACAGCTCTGATACCACTTTGCTGCTTCAGACTAACACATGTTTAACCACATCTAGAACATGTGTGTGACATGTCCCCACAGAGATAACAAACAAGAGCACAGCAGACAAGAATGCTGGGGAGACATTGATGACAGTGACTAGCTTACAGATCAAATACAGGACAGGAGTAGATGCCTCCTAGCTGTGATATCACACTGTCACTGTGGTATGCTCCTTTATGATCCAACATCTTACAACAAGGAATAGAAGACAGAAAACTGATACAGTGATGACTTATAACATTAATGCCACCTGGTATTTGTCATGTCACATGCAGCAAGTTGGAAGTAATTGTCGGAAAATTGTGATTTCTATCTTCAATTGAGAAGATTTTTTTTTTTTCTGATGATAAAACAAAAGCAAACCAAATCAGTAATGTGTGATTTCATAAAGGAATGCACTTCAACTAAATCGCTTTATTATGATGTACCTTTCATAAAGTCAACTTGTTTAACTAAGAAATGAATCAGCCTTTATCTGAGTGACTTTACTTTCTCGCTTTCATTTGTTTTGGCATCTCCTTACCTGGATGACTCAGATGACATTACACTGACTTTTTGAAGGTGCAATGTTTTTGCCTGATAGCTTCAAAACGTACTAGGTATAAGCAACAACCGGGAGCTGCCAACATGAATTATATCAAGACCACAGATCCAAAACAAAACTGGGCTCCAGCTCTGCCTTGAATCTAGGCAGAGCCAAAGTTAGTAGACATGGCTTCCAGCCCAAACTGCACTTTATCAGGCTCCACTGACCTTCTAAAACCTGGAGTGTTTTGTTTAAGGGGTGAATACATGGAAAAGTTGGGATGGGGTGAGACAAGAACAATGTTGTTTATCACAAAGAGTGTGACATTTGGAAAGAAAAAAAAGAAGGGGGAGTGGAGTTGAAGACCTGTATTTTCAGAGTCAAGCTTAAGCTGGTGAATTACGCAAAAACTTGAAAATGTGGGTTTATAAAAAAAAAACAAGCATTTAAAGAGGGCATCATTTTCAGGTCAGTTCGGCTCATTTTGATCATTTATTCATGCGTAACTGAGAGAGGATATTGAAAAATAGTGCTCTGCCCTCACCAAGAGTATCAAAAACTAAAATGTGAATTTGACACCTAATAGATTAAAAATTAACTATTTTAAATTACTGAGCTTACAATTTCCAAGGGTGAATTCTAACTCAGACCAAGCGTACAGGTAAAGAAAAGCTGTCCTGGAGTGACGATGAATTCAAGGCTTTTACAAAGACACTTCAGACAAGCATCAATCTGAATTATAAGACAGTATTTTAAATGGTATAACATTGTTAAAAAAAAGTCACTGTAAAGATATTTATAAAAGCTTTGCAAGATTTGTGTAAGAATATTGTTCTATTACATTTAGCCCCACCATGTGTGTGTATGTGATTGTGTGTGCGTGTGTTCGCTCCTTAACCTCGGGGTCACACCTGTTACCTAGCTCAAGCTCCAGCTCAGGTCAAGGGGGAGAGGTTAAAGGTCATGGTGTCAAATGAAACTTCATTCACAGACCTGTTTCCAAGCCCCCACATACACACGCATTCTGTCAACCAAGAAATTACCCATTATTTATGTTACTTTACCTCCTCCAAACAAGTGTGTGAGGTTGATATTTGCCAGCAAAATTGTTTGGAATTGTTTATAAGTTTATTTTATTTATATTTAAAATAGGGACAGTGTATAATTTCCATCTGTAGTTCTTGGGTAACACATAGTAATTGCAAACATCAAAAATTCCCTCTGAATTTCTTTTGCAAAACTTTTTCTTCTTCTTACAATCACAATTAAAAAACATTGGCATTCAGGTGAGGTTTGGAGCAATTACAGTTGGAAGGACTGAATAATTTTTCATCTTTGAAATGACTTAAGTGTTCACTCATACATAATTCAGAGTCCCCAAATACTTTTATGCCTCGGGACAAAAGAAACATGTTAGTTGAAATTCAAGAGTTGGTCTATGAAGAAATAATCATTCAAAGCATGATTGTGGAGTGTACACTAGTCTTAAAAGTGGTCATTATAGGGATGTAACAGTACCTCATAGGCAGGTGAAAATCTGTACACATAGGGACGATTCAAAATAGAAAAATTATGTTTATTTGTATTTTTACATACTTTATTAAACCTTGAGGGAAAATTGGGTTTACACTGTGTTATTGAGAGAAATGCTTGTCACACACATGAAATGAACTGGGTTTGTTACTGGGTTACTAACAACCTACAAAAATTGTGAACAAAATAGTGTTTGTGAACCAAACATGGCAAATCGTATCATGTGAGATGAATCTCATTACATCCAGAGCTTATTATCTCAAAATCAACCAGCAACATGCTTTGTTTCAATACAAGAAAATGTGTCTGAAATGTTCAAAGCTTTCAAGATGATTTGTTATGAAATAAAAATGTTCACACAAACAGCTTTAGCTTGTTAAGCATCGTTGAGTTCTTGAACATTTTGTTTGTTTTTGTTTGAATGAGACATATGCACATTGAGCTTCTGCTTAATCATTCAAAAGCCAAAGATTTATATTTATTCTCTATCAATAACAGGGTCTAGGATCTGTTCCCTAAACCAGCATGGCTATCTATTTGATGGACAAATACTGACTAGCCTCATTTTCATATTAGCTCTGGGTCATTGATACTGCTGGAAAACACAAACCAACCAATGTAATGATTCAGATTTCTTTTTTTTATACAAGCCACTGCAACTCAATTTCACGAGTGTTGAGCAGATGCCATGCAAAAACAAATGTCAACAAATAGTCTGTTTATTTAGGCGTACAACCAACAACTGTCAGCCTTTATCTCCATCATTCAAAGACACTGAACTTCTTGTAGCCCTGAAGATATAGAAAGATCAACGTCAACACAAACTCTTCCTGCCCCCCCCCCCCCTCCCTCCAAAAAAAGAATGTCAGGTATGTTCCCAATTCAGAAACGTAGGAAACAATTCAACAAATATTTGTCCCACATTCTTTGGGTACAGACATCCGCAGGGCATTTATCAGATGAAAAATCTGACATCTCGGCAAATCCGCCTCCCCATCTGCTTAAAAACAGGTGAAGAAGTAACAATGTCAGACGCCTGCCTTTGTTTACACTGTCAACTCCTGAGCGGTAATCAAAATAAAAGCACAGAGCGAGTAAAAACAAGAACTGACACTTGTGAACATACGTTCTCACGTGAACATACAAAGAAGACCTCATTTATCTAAAGCCCTGCTTCTGTATTGAATGGGTTGAGGTTTGGTTTTTAACTTGCTTCAACTTTCACTGGCCTGAACTTTAGACACTGAAACTGAAGAATGTTTCACTTTCACCAACACCTTCTTCACATACAAAGAACGCTCATTAATTGCTCCAGAGGAGTAAATGATAAGAGACTTTAAGGAGAAATACAACTTAGATTACTGATTTTTTTTTGAGCATTATAAAGAGGACTTTCCAATGAAACGTATATTATATCAATCCTCTTACGCACATGCTATTTTCAAGGGACTTTCACAGCCAATGCACCTTTAGATCTGAGCCTGACTCACATATGATGTTGTATAGAATGTCAAAATGAGCAGAAAATAATTCAGTCCAAGGTTTATAAATGTAGGAATTTGGTGCTTTCTTCAAACTATGACAAAAAAAACAAGTGGGTCATGGGACTATAGGCTGAACATTTTTTCTAAAGACATGTCTAAAACATCTCCTCAGAGATCTACCTTTTTTCTATTTTGCTCCTTACAGCATTCATTTCAACTCTAATCCCAAATGCAGCCTGGTTACGACATCTGAATAATGACTGTCAAAACAACATTTTAAACGACACAAAGCCTAATCATTAAACTGAAACATTTATTCCTGAACACTATGCAGCTCACTGTCAGATCAAACATGTAGTCGACAGCTCAGCACACACCTGAGAGCACAGATGTTGACAGGTGAAATTATGACCTTTAAAAAAAAAAAAAAGTCAAATCTCATCCGACAACCTAAAATTTGCTCATTAACACTCCAGTATTCAAAGTATAAATGCCCTTCATCACTTGTGAGAGCTGAAGCGCTCAGTCCATTATTAGACCATGGGTACAGGCATTAATCTAGAGGAGGAATTTGTTATTGAAAATTAAACACAGTACTTATTCTGGGTGTTATATGTGCCAGCATTATAGTGCCTTAGGCTACAATTTAAGTCTCCTTTTGATTTACAGAGGCTGAGAGAGACGAATATGCAAAACATTCATCTGATTAAATGATTACTGGTATGAATTCCTGGTGTTACATAGACAGCCACAGCTCGCGTATGTTGTAAACTAAAACATACCATGCTTTGGAGTATTGTGTGAATTGCTTGTTTGCAGGAAAACATAGGTGATCCTTTTTCTTCAAGAAAGTATCTCTCACAGCTAAGCCTAATGTGAGGAAGCAGTGGTTTTGATAGAAAACAAGAAAAAGAAAAAATATCCAATACACCTGTTAAAATTGAGAGTGTGTGTGTGTGTGTGTGGGGGGGGGGGTTACTAACCCCCTAATAGTTTAACACGAATAGGGGATTTTGTTATTTATTGCTTTAATTGGCAAATCTGCAATGCTCTAAAGGGCACTGTTACATCAAAGAGTCCCGTGTGGTGACCGTGTGATGAAAGAAATCCCTTTTTAATAACTTTATTGTTGTTGTATATGACCTGGCACAGCAGTAAATGTCTGTACTGCAGGTAGGAGGGTAACAATGCTGGCATCAGTTAAAAGCCGTCATCTCGTCCCACTTGTGTCTGTTTATTACCTTATTACATGTGCAATTAAAGGTGGTTTAATATCTCTAAAGTGAAACCGGCTCCTACTGGTTCCGCTGGTGGTCTCGTGGACCCCTGCTTGGGCTCCAGCAGGTAAAGTATGCCGTGTTGTAAACATTGAGAAGTTGACTCTAGGAAAAGCTACTTTTGGTGTACGCTAAACTAACTTTTGAGAACAACCAAAACTCAAGCAGCACCGAAAGTCTCAACAAGCCGAGCAGTCGCCCAAGTAAACGTTAGCCCTCACTCAAGTTATGACAGCAGCAGCGGCTAGTTATGTTGCAACGATATGAAGTCAACACGCAGATGGTAAAAAATTAGCTTTCAAGCAATTCGGTTAACACGAAAGAAGTGCTAGCAAACTTCCCCGCTGACTCCGCATCAGTGAACGGTAACTGCGTACATTTTACACTAAGCGGTAACGTTGACTGGAAAAAGAGCTGGTTAGCCTACCCGTAAAGACACGACATTCCCCTGCTGTACTAACTGGAAGTTGGCAGCCGAAGGAAACTGGCGAGACTTGTGGCTGAGACACTTTCAATTTAGCTAACTTTTCCATACCTTTTCAGACGCCGAAAATCTCCCCGTCGACACTACCACTTCTTGGCTGCCATGAATCCCGGTTTTGAACAAGGTCGTCCTCGGAAGGAATAACGAAAATCCAAGTGTGTACGGCTCTAACTCTTGCCAGAGCCTGTGATTTTTCGCACTCAGCTCCTCTCTCTCTGCGTGGCTCCGGTAACAGCCGCTGCAGTTTTTTCCACAAGCCTTCGGCGGGAACGCGCGCACTGGGAGACTGGGCAGGCCAGAGGAACCGCGTGAACGCGCTATTTACAAGGCGCTCAAAGCAGTCTGTACAAATTCACAGAAATATTACCATGAATTTAGAAGAAGTTTGCACTAAAAACTTTATCTTACCGAACTTTCTACAAGAGGAGATTACATGACAAAAAATCTTTACCATTTTTTGATGATACCGGTAAATGCATACACTTATTAATAAGGAATCTTCGTAGCTAGAAAGTTGACTTAGGTTTTCTAAAACTACAATTTTAAAAGCAACAAACTTTGAATGTCTTGTTTTATTAATGCATTGAAGAAAATCTGCTTTATTTAGCGTTAAATCTTTTCATAGGTCACATGTGCTATTACTGAAATGCATGTTTTATTTCAGTAGGCCTAATCATTTGATGATGAGTCCCCATTCCAAAAACCAAATCAATCTCAGTACTGTAAACCATGTTTGTATGGAATACACAGCTGGCATCAGGAGGAGGCTACCAGATGTGCAGCACAAAGCCACAGTGAGCGTGCTCATGTCATTATTGAAAAGCGTTGAGAGCAGCGAGTTTGTCTTTTAATGACATGATTCCTCTCATAAGGGATAATGAATGAACGCTGGAGAGGAAATCCCCTGCTCTCCTGATGCCTTCATGTGCTGTTGGAAAAAAATATTCTTCTAATTTTGAAAAGCTATTGACTTGGAAAAAAGGAGAAGTGGCAGGGAAACTATACAATTACGTTTTACCTTGATGTGGAAGATATTTAGGTTACAATACTTGTATGTTATGCATCAAACATTTGATATGATGTAAGACCATTTGGATTGCATCCTCTTTCTGCAAGCTTTAACATGTGCTTGTGTGGAGTATTTTACAAGATTGAAAGTCCATGCAACAGTAACAATATTCTGTTTAGACATGTGACAGTTCAGCTCTAAGACTTTGATAAAAGAGCTTATGAGGAGAACCTGAAGGCACTGTGCATTAAGGAAGAAGAGCAGGAGGAGGAGCTGAGGCGGAGGTTGACGTGTGGGAATGACTCAAGTTTTTTTACACATTCCAAGCATTGTTTCCTCCTCCTCCTCCTCCTCCCTGCACCAGTCCCGGGCACCCAGGCCAAGGATTTTCCAGGGCTGTGGGGAGATGGGATCGGATGATGGATCTAAGGAAGAGGAAGGATGACTCGCTTTTTCCTCTTTCAACCTTTTTAAGAGAAATATTCCCCCTTTCTCCAGCTGAATAAATACGAGTCAGAGGGGCATTATCGGAAAGTTCTGAGCTTTCTCTCTGAATGTGCTATAATTGCCTGCATCCCTCACCTGCATGGGAGTGCTATGGCTGACTTGGGAGTGGTTGAGATAAGAAGGGATTAGTAGACAAAGTTAGAGAAGGTAAAACCTAACTTCACTTGTAAGATGAAAAAAGAAGTTAAAAAAAAGTAAAACACTTGCACACAACAATTTACAACAAAATGTTGATCAAATAGACCTTTTTCATGTGGATAAATTGTCATCATAGTTTTTTCAGACATGCCTTTAGATTTCCTGGAATAATCACAAACACGCATTTTATGATACTATATGTATTCAGTGGGTTTCCTAAAGTACCCAAGTTCCTTAAATGTGGTGGTAACGAGTTAGTAAATAAGCATAATGCATGAAGCAACACTTTCCTTTCGTGGAGTGCATGTAATATGTCAAGTTTTTCCTCTATGACTGCCATGAAGGAAAAATATTTTATAAACAAAAATGTGGCAGCCCTTTATAAAATAAACAGTTCAGAAACTCAGGCAGAAGTGTTCTGAAATTTGAGCCTGAAGTGTTGTGGAAAACTGTTTTGAAAAGGGTGTTGATGTAAGCTAAGTCATGATATAACACCACACAAATTTGCCACTACTTTTTATGTTTTTATTACAAGAGCACACTTTATTACAAAAAAAAAAAAAAAAAAACTGTTGCACTTCTTAGGTGGACTTCTGTTACCCAAGTCTGAGAGGGTGAGTGAGTGGCAGGGCAGCATGAGTCAGGGCCAGATGGAGCAGAATCAGTGAAGTCTGGGCTGACTAACACTCAGCAATGGTGTTGACTAAAGGAATATTGTCCCATGTGGAATGAAGGAATAGGTTTGTCAGCGAACAATGAATGTTACTTCTCATCATTATTGATGAAGAAGAAGCTGACAGACCTCACTATTCTGTGCGTCACATCGTTACTGCATATTACAGAACATTTACTTTACTCTGATTGTGTTTCTAGTCAAATCCCTTTCCTTTCATAGAAATCCATTACAGCATGCACTTAAGCGTTTGGGGTGTTCAGTATATCTAAAGTCATCCATTGAAGAAAACCAAGAAACCATCTGCAGAGAAGCTGTTCTGCAGCTGACTGCAATGTCAGACTTTAATGCTCTGTTTGGAAATACAACAAAGAATCTCAAAAACAATTGCACTGAATCTCTGTTTCTCCTTAAAGCCTGTCTGGAAGGCAGGCTATAACTTCCACTTGATGTAGTATGAATTACTTGAAACCATCCAGACAGGGCTTGAATAATATGATATGGGTATGCTTTGAAAAAAACAGTCACCTCTGACCCCAGATACTGAGGTCAGTAGTGGCCTTCAGCAATGATTCATTGAACTGAATATGTTATTGATTGGAAGTATTTTGTGCTGTTAGAAACCATGTTAGATAACACGCATTTTGCTGTGGATGGTAAAAAAAAAGAGTTCCATGATTGCTATTTGGCAAGCATAATCAAGGCAAAGCCTCACTGCCAACTGCTGTGCCTCAGTACACTAAAGAGAAGATAGCTCATATTGACTATAATGGTGCTAACAGAAACCATTCGGGACATTGGGACCACTGAGTGCCAATTCAGCACATGACGCCTGACTCATCCTCTCTGCTCTGAGTCACTCCCTCCCCTCCTCATGGTCCAGGATCTGTGGCTCTCTGCTGGACCTGGCTCCTCTCTCCTAATGTCAACCCCGACGCGCCACCGGCAGGAAGCCAGACGAGGACGCAGACATGGCCATACTGAGGAAGAAGAGGCAGATTTTATTCCAACAAGCCTGTCTTTGTGAAGACAAAGACTGGGTGTGATGACGGTGTGCCAAGTAGTGGGCAAGTTAAAGGAAAGGAGCCAAGTCAGTCTGCTTTTTCAATCCAACAAATTAGTGGAGTCTGAAAACAGATTTCAGGAGACATATTGGTTGCTTGGAATCGGTTGAGAGAGGTCAATGTTTGAACTTAAACTGAAGGTAAACTGTAATAACAAGGCATGAGCCATGACTCTCCGCTGTTCATCCATTTGCCCCTTTTTTCTGTTGTTTTTATTGGTTAGGGCCAACATCAAAGCAAAAGAAAGCTCTTCCTAAGCTCATTATACAAATGAGCTGTGGTGCCTCCTGCACACCCAGAGCAGTGAGCATGTGAAAGATGATCCCAGAAGTTAAAAGGTAAACAACCCTAATAAGGTACGAGTGTCTCTCTGGTCACAGGAGCTCAGCCGGATGTGTTTTATGTCTCAAAGTTAATCCAACAAACTGGAGAGCTCGGGTTTCTTTATATATTTTATTTTTAGTAACGCCAGCAGCACGGCTCTGGGGATGGAAATGTGCATAGGTCAACAACATTGGTCCGGACTAAATCAGCTCTTTGGACAGACATTCATGGTCAACTGAGGAAACCATTTTGTCAACTCCATGTGAAGGTTTTTTATTTCTGTGTGTTATGGTGCCTTAATAATTATTGCTTGAAAATGTAGGCAAATTTGCATGGTATCCAATAGTATCCAAGAGGATAAACAAACGGCTTTGTGATCCTTTCTTCTCTTAAAACCTGTAGGTCAAAGTTTGCACTCATCATTTAAAATGGCTCAACATCAACTTGATAAACACGTAGTAATGCACATCGTACAAACTTGGGTGTTCCCTGATGTTTCCATTTTCTGAAGTTACATGTTTGGATTTTGATTGAAATGTCTCAACAACTTAAGGATGGATGAGCATGAAATGCATCTGGATAAAGTTAGATAACTGTGGTGACCTCTTAATTATTGATCTAGCAACACGATCAGCTAAATAATGTGAATTGTTATGATACTGTGTTACAAACTACCACCAAATTTTGAACAAGCAAACACAGTAAATAGGATTTCTGCAAAACAACACTGGGGTGCATCTGTGGCTCAGTTGGTAGAGTCGGTCGTCTCTCAACCGGAAGGTCTCGATCCCCAGCTACTCCAGCCACACGTCTAATGTCCCCAAGTTGCTCCCGCTGCTTCGTCGGAGTCATATAAATGTGTGAATGAGATTAGTTACTTCTGATGGTCACTACATAGCAGCCTCTGCCATCAGTGTGTGAATGGATAGGTGTGACCTGCAGTGTAAAAGCGCTTTGATTAGTCAGACTAGCTCAAGTCCATTAACCATTTAACATCATCGTGTTTCCTTTGTCACTGTGAACACGTATTTTACGGTAATTTTAGTTAGCATTTAGCTCAAAGCATCTCTGTGGCTAAGTTAGCTTCAAAGACATACTGATGTAAAATGCATTTTGGACAAACACTCTTAGATGAGCAAATCTATTGCTCGTGTTCCTGTTGCAATATAATGAAATTACTACCCCAAAAAAAGAACTATTATTTAATCTGATTTTGTGTTGTAAAAATGTCAAACTTTCAAAGTGAGCTGTTAAGTCTTCTCTTCATTGCATCACATGGCTTTGAAGAGCTGGACTTTAGCATGTTACATCTTTAGCAAACTAATCAGTATCATAACTCAGCAATTGCTGTGTAACTTATATAAGGCTTATACAAACCGACACACTGTCCTGTGGGAACAGAACATCTGTTAGTGGCATTTTTGGATGCATAACCGACACATGCGGGGGACCATTGTGGACAGGAAGGCTCAGCTGGCAGAGAGGAAACAGGCATCAGTGAATGAAAACAGGAAAGGCTCATAGGGTAATACACTGCTATGCTAGCACCATTATAGTTTGCTCCTATGTTCAACTCTCCATGCCGATCTTAACATAAATCTGATTTAAAAAGAGACTTCTTCAGAACTTCTGTTTCTTATTCAGTCTCCTCCGGACTAACAAGACCATGAGTGGGACCGTCTTCAAACATAATACAGTAGGTTATTGTTTCTCAAAGCTGTGTGCAGCTCAGTGGCTCTGAATGAGCCGCAAAGTTAATTATGTCTCTTTCTCCACATTCCTGTAAATTACAGCAGAGCGGCTCAAAGAACTTAACCAATCCAAAGTGTATTAACTCCACATCTACCATTAGTGAATGAGCTTAGACTGAGCACAGCTACAAAGAGTGAAGTATTACAACAGATTAGCCACAAACCTCGATTTATTAAAGTGGACCGCCTTTAAAGCTGGGCTGTTTAAGTTAACAGTTCTTATTAGTGTGACAAATGGCAAAGTTAAGACCCGCCATCCACAGGAGTTCATTAAAGCACTAAACAGTTTCTCTAATGTAAACTAATCTTACTTTGAAAGGCTTTCTAAATGAGATGAAATAAGGGAATAAAAGGATCTGGTTCCCAGGGTATCAAACTTTGATTTTCTTTTCAGTGCAAACATATTCCCCATGAACCCAAGCGAAACAAACTGACAGCTTGAAGTAAATACGTTTATTGAAAACACAAACACTTTTTCCACACAGAAAAAAAAGAAAAGAAATGGCACATGTTTTTTTTCTTCAACAGAGCATGAAAAAACAGAAACAATCTCTCTTGGATATGGTAAATACAAACCCTACTGACACACTTGTGTTCGATCAGAACTTGTTTGATTATGTTTCAGATGTCGCTGTGGAAGCATTTGCTAAAAATGGACGTTGAAGACAGAACAGGAGCGAGGAGTGACAGGAACAGCTTCATGTCATCTCATCATTGTGTTTTTTTTGGGTTTTTTTTATAAAACAAACTACGGCTATTTTTTAATCAAGTGTTTAAAAAGATGTAAAAAAAATAATAAATAACATACGCTACATCACCTTCACCTACGGCAGTTTAGAAGAGTGATAAAAGATCATTTAAAATCAATTTTGGACGACAGATCGACACAAAGACTCGCCGCCAAGAAGCAACCTCCACTGAGCGTCACTGTGAATCTCAATCCATCAAATCAGCTGGACCTGGTCCAATTATCTAGGTGAAAGAACAGGAAAAAAACACCCATAGTTAGTCCACTGATGGATCATTTAAACATGCTCTTGAATGAAAAGACCTTAGGGTGAAGTTGTCAATAAGTTGGATTGATTTTTCTTTAAAAGTTGAAAATGTGAGTCAGAGTGATGAAGACACATTAAGGCCTCCTTTAAGGCCCTGTTAACTTGTGATTTGTAGTCGCCATCATTGATAATTAAATATGTGATAAATGGTCCTGCATCCAAATAAATTAGCCCTTACCTGTCCAAACGGTTGACCACGTCCCTCACAGTGTTGATGAGATTCTCGTTGTCCTGGGGGCTGCTGACAATGATGCTGTGGAGCTTCTTCATGTAGGAGTCGATGGTGTCAAGTGAGGGCGTCTCTCCGCTACCTGGATGACATAAGTAATGTGCTGTTAGCTCTGGAGTGTTTCTTAAAGCCCCTGTGAGGAGTTTTTAACCACTTGTGAAAATGACTGATAACAATCGTGAAGCCACTTCATGACAAAGCAAATAAGACCATCAGCGTTAAGATTTAGTATTTGTATATTCTATCTTTTAATGCATGTAAAAGCTGCCAGGGGGTAGGTGTGGCGAGAGGATTTACAGCACTTCAAGGAATACATTTTGATTGTTAAAAGAAAGCAGGACATTATTAAGACATGACACCTTTTTCCCACAGGGGGCGCCAAAATCAAAAAAAAAGTTCCTCGCTAGAGCTTTAAATAGATTATCATGAACGTTATATGCCTCTTTAACCATTCAGCAAATAATAATAGCGTGGTGTAAAGTTGTTGTTATTTTAACTACTTCTCACATAGTCTACAAAAGTCTTAACATCTACGTCGTGACATGAAAGAAGAGGTTTCTAGGTTTTTGACCACTGAAGGGCAGAAATCACTAGATGACAACCCCAATCAAGACAGGCACAACAGCACAAGCCACTACTTGTCACGCTGTTGTTTTTTTTTGCTGCGAGCGGCATCAAAGGACGTCCCCAGACTGGGTCATTGGGTCCAGCAGGCAGAAGGAAACAGCTATCATCAGCCTGACAGGATATTTCTGCCTTGTCATAGTTCAAGTGTGCGTCAAGACATTGTCAACACAAGCAGCAAGGCTACATTTCAAGACTCAAAGATAGTGTACAAAACAGAAAAATGTACCTAAGCTGTTATATCTCAGGTTGTAATGAACCAACACAGAGTGAGTTTGAATGAAAATTGAAGCACCGATCAAATCAGGGTTAAATGTGCTCACATGCTTTGATGTTTCTGGACACTTTCTCTCCTAAACAGAATGTGCAACAGAGCTCCCCCGAGGCCCCCGTCTAAGTGGATTTTGCAATCACGTTTCATTGTCAAGCTCTTACGAAATCATTCCAGTGCTGCTGTGCATATCTATATATAAATATATATATTTGTGCAGCTCGCAGAGTCGGAGTTTCTGCTGTGTGAGCACGGAATTCAAACAGGCGTGGAGAAAATTGCAAGAGAGAACGTGTGGGTGTCAGCTCAGCATGGGTTTTATTTCTTTGGTGTGTGTGTGCATAAAACAAGTGTGAACAAAGATGACAGCATTCCTTAAATTTGAATATTGAATAGATATCAATTAAGAAGGATTCACCGCCTTACATGGGGAGTCTTACAAAGAACAGCGAGGGTTGAAGGGTGTATCTCTGCAGGAGGAGAGACGCTGGAGTTCAAAGCACAGTAAACACACAGTGGGAGCACGAACACGCCTACATTATTATTTATGTCTCAATGAGGTAAACTGTGACTGTGGAGCTAATATCCTACTACAGTGTCTGTGTCTGGGGATGGATTACTGCTATGGGATATCAAGTCAACAGCAGTTTGTAATGTGCAACGATCAATATGAGCCAACTTGAACTCTGAGAGTTAAATTACAGACTTTGAGAACTGACAGGAGAGCATTTCTATTCTCTTAATACCTACAGCACAATGATGATTACAAAAAGAGAGGACTTATTTTTTTTGACTCTTCCAAAAGTTTCTAAGTCTATCTTGTCGTAGCTGAAGCTGGGCACATGCTACAAGATAATCAGGCCGGTTTTTGGGCCTGATTCTCCCCTCCCTACAATCCTAAACTAAGTCCTGATTTTTTGATGTTTCTAAAGATTATCTTGCCAGATTTTCCTGTGCTGTAAAGTTTGGCTCAGACTGCAGGTCAGATTTAAAATCCTAACTGATTTTGAAATCGGTTAGCATCCCGCACATAGGAAGAATCTTAACAGATATTCTCCTCTATAATCTGAAGCATGCACACAGTACATGATATGAAAATAATGGCACCTCACATACCAGAGGATTTTATTAAGACGATCTTCCGTGACCTCATGTAAACGTACAGAATTAGGAAATGAGGCGTTCAAGTATGCTGCTCCCTCTTCTTGGAATCGGTAGCAAGATACTTTAGATCTTCAGAAGCTGGTTTTCTTGGATTACTTTAAAGGTCTTCTTAATGATCTGGAGGTGGGTGTATCTGACTGTAGATGTTTTAATTAACTCCTATTGCCCTTTTTCATCGCCTTGTTGCTGATGATTTATGACAGGACATTACTACTGTCCTCCCTTGTGTCTCACAGTTATTGACTTCCTTCAGATCCTTTCATGACGTAATCGTCAAGATATTAAACCCTAAACATCAAACATGTGTGATACTAATCGGGGGCCGGCCCTGATGCTCTCTGAGCAGATCGGGGAAGTTAATATTGGATCTTTATACCGCTCACACTACAAAATAATCTGAGGTGATAATCTGTTCTGAGCAGCCTCAAGTCAGGACGGCCCCACGCTGTTTTGGCTGGTCATATCTTTTGCTCTCCCTATCATGTGTTAGTTATCTGGCATTTTCAACAATTGTTAAGGTTTGTAAAATCTAATATTTAGTGTGCGCCAGGCTTGATGAGACAAGAGTTGAATCATTTATCTAAAACAAGCTCAAGATAATACTATGAGGTAAAATGAGCACCAGTGGAACAATCACTATTAGTATATCAACGGGTGAAACCGGCCTTACAAAATTCACAGAGGAGAACAAGATTTCAAGGCTAATTTGCTTGTTTAATGGACATGTTGTTAGGTCTTTGGGAGTAGAATTACAAGTGAAGAACCACATATTCATTCTCACCTGGCAGGGGTACGGAGGAGAAGCTGGAGGCGAGCGCCTGGCGCAGGGTCTCCAGGTGCTGATGGAGGAGTCCGTTGCGTCCCCTCTCTTGCATCACGTCCCCCTCCAGCCTATCCACCGCCCCGCGCATGCTCTCCACATGTTTCTGCAGCGCTGCGTTCCGCTCCTCGTACTCCATGTTGGTCTTGCGCAGCTGCCTCATCTCAGCCTCACGTGCTAGAGACGAAAACAGGAACACAAGAAAGAGAGACTGAGACAATAGTGCATGTACAGAGAGTTGGTGCAGCAGCAGTTGGTGCCATAATCAATTATTTATTCGCTAAAGAGGTGTTTTTTTTTTTTTTAAAGGTTCGGGTACTGCTGAGTTCTGGAGACTGTCAAACTATTCTTGGACATCGGAGCACTAAGTTCTCTCGAGGTAGCAGAGAAATGTGTTTAGAAACACTTAAACAAATGGAGGTTTCAAAAAAGTCTCAGCCAACTACAAAGTTTTTCTCAAGAAGACAGCTGGCTGTGCTCGAGCTCTTTACCTTTGCTGTGGTTGAGAAACTCCTCGGTGAAGATTGGTATGTCAAACACAGTTCTGTCCTTCCCTTCTGCATCTTTCTGTTGGATGCAAGAAACAGTTAGAAGGCAGCAGGAGATAAGCTGAGCCGGGGAAACATTTGGCCACACACTCTGACAGCGAGAGGTGGTCATTTATCTAGTCGGGCTGAGGGTGGGTGGTTAATTGATTTCATACCTGGCCACGGGGGAAACACAGCGACACAGTTTAAGAAATGAGGGAGGAGAAGTAATTTCATCAACAGTGAATCTGAAAATAAACTGAAATCAAAGGCAGAGAAATGGTTTGCAATAAATAAATATTCACCACAGCAGCACATCTCACAATGCAGGTTATAATTGTTTACTTCCTTCCTCTGAAAGATCCGCCCTCATTTCTTTATGATAATTTCCTCGCCTTTGAAAAGCTAGACTGGAAACACTGACGCCGCTACAGGATCGCTGACTCCAACAAAGTCACCTTGGCCACAGCCATTCAGCTTCAAGACTAACCTTACAAAGGAAACCTCTTAATTACATGCAGAATTTAATAAGCATGAATTACACACTTAGCAAAAGCCAAAGTGTTTGGATCACAAACACAAACGCAGCAGCAAAGAGGATTAAACCAGCTTTACTGATGCAACAGTAAGCACTAGTGTAGAGCTATGGGAGGGCAAAAACTCAACAGATTTAAGGTGTTCTGACCACGGCTGCACAAAACTTACATGAATGCAATAAAGACGTTTTCACATCTGCACTCCTGAAAATATCTAGCTAACTTCACGAGGATTGCTCCGGATATTCTCCCGACCTGGCTGTTCACATATGTTCTGGCAGACGGAGCAACAGAGTCCGCTATCCGGTGCTATAGAGAGACTATTTGTCCTAACATCAATGTAATGAGAACAACATGCTGAAGAACAGAAAACGTAATGCAGCCGTTGAATGAAATAATGAATTTTAATAGTGCATGGAGATGGTAGCGATCGCATGTAAACATTCTATGCACCGTGCAGCAGTAACAGTATAAAAACGTCACTCCCCCCTCCTATTGGCTCGAGGTGAATTCTCCGGATAATATCCTGCTGCGTTCTCACATCAGCTCACTCAGACTTGCTGCGGAAAAAAAATACTAGGAGTCTGGCAGGAGAAACTCTCGGTGAAGTCGGAGCGGAAAAATGTGTTTGTTTGTGTTAACACATGCAGCTCCTCCTGGTTATATCAGGAGTTTGTCAGGAGATTCCTGAAAGCCCTAACACATGCACTCAGGAGTTTTGTGCATGTGTGGAAAGACCATTCCTGTCGGACAAGCTCTCACAAATAAAAAAAACTCCACCGTAATGGCGACTGTTTCTGGGTAAATATCGATACAGCCTGTTTAAAGACGTCTCTTCATTACAAACATAGGATTAGAAAACGTAATACACACAAGTTAGGTGAAAAGTCAAGAAGACCTTTAACTAAGGGGCCTGGCAGAAAAGTTCTGGGTAAAGTCAGTCATGATGAACAAATTCAGCTATTTGCATAAACACATGCTCCTAAACCAGAAAGATAAAGACATTTCAGGTGTGTGGAAGAGCCTTTTGTGACTGTCAGGAACTCTGGTACAAAGATAGGACATCTTGTAAACGTGATATCGACTTCTTAAGCAAAGTGATTTTAAGTGTGGTCGGGCAGGGAAGCGTTACTGACCTCGTGCAGAGCCTCGTTTGCTACCTGGTGCCCAACATCTGGAAAGGAAGGAAAGAATAAAAAATGAGCCCAGCAGATGATTCATGTTTCCCCCTGATGCAGCGTGCCTTTCGCTACATCATGAAGTGATGAATCACAGAAAAGAAACATAAAAACACATCTCATGTCAGCACTCTTTACAGTGAATCAGCTGAAATATGGCAAATATCCACTTCAGGAGAGCAGTTTCATGTTTCTCTGATCATTTTTTCAGAGGCAGAGCCGTTTATGTCGTCAACATTTTTCATATTTAAACAGAGATTTCTCCACTGTAATAAAATAGGAACATATAACAGAGACCATGTGTCGGGTTGGCACGGTAACAGATCCTTGGCTTCAAGGTGAACTCATAACCTCAACTACTACTACAACTTCCATTTCTCAAGTATCCAATTTCCTTGTCACAGTTCCATTGACTGAGCAAAGCAAATAATGAGTTCTGAGATCCTACACCGCATGATGGAGTTTATATAAATGATGAATTCAAAATGTACAAACCTTTGAAGGTGAAAGAGCAGCCAGTTTCTAAGATACTGTATAATGTCCTGCAGCTGATTTCCTTTAAGACTCAACGAAAATTAAAGTCTCAACAAGACCAATTTCTTCTGCTTTAAGTCATGAACCAGATATTCTAGATCAGGATGTGCTCTGGTGCTTTGCTCATTGGCATCTTTGTGGTAAAAAAACAATTTTCCCAGAAAGTCCAGTTCATTAGGACTTCCATGCTTGTAAGGTGTTCAACCTCTCAGTTTAGATATTTGCTAACAAACAAGTAAAATGTCTGCCTTGCTTAATACAGTTTTTTTTAAAGGCCCGACAGCTAAAGTAGCTGGTTGCAGAGGTTGTCCATCCTGTTACTTTTATTTTTTTAACCATATCTCACCTCCTCTGTGCCGCTTGCCCTTCTGCTTCTCCTGGACCTTCCTGGTGAAGTGTTTGTAGGCCTCCGTCTTCTGGTACTTCTCCAGCTCCCGCATGTAGCGCTCCTTATCTTTCTCTGCCTCGTCCAAATATCGCTTCAGGGAGAAAGAAGGAGAGAGAGAGAGAGGTCTCTGTGAGCTGTGAGGACTCAGGCAACAAATAAGGAGGGAAATGAGATTTGGTAAAATCAGGATGAAGTGGGTTGAAGTGGCTCTAGGATTGGGAGTAATCATTCAGTAAATCAGGATTAGAATCATGATTAGTTACTTTCTAAAGACAATGATCGCTAATTTCAAAAATTATTAGCCTACATTGAAGCAAATTACATCTTACACTCAACATTTGACTTGCATAAATTAAGAAAAATATTCATCATTTGTCTAGCTCACTAGTTATTCAGTTGCTGACTAGCGAGGCTGGCATTCATTTAGTGGTCTTATCACGCATAGCCTAGAACTTAAGCATGACATGTAAGGCTGAATAACAAATGACATGTCAAACCTTCATGCTGGCATTTAATGTAAAGTCAAAAAACAAGATTTTAACATCATGATACTGCACATGTGATTCCTTTCAGATAGACATATGACACTGTAATGCACACAAGTGGAATAAGGTTATGATTATGTTCATTATTTAAATATATTCTGTTCTTTCAATCACTACAAGCCAGCAGTTTGATAGATGTTTACATCTTTCTGCTATTCTTGCATCTTAAGCAAGTTCATATGAACTTGAACAAATGAAGAAGAGGCGACTGACTCTGCAGGCTTTTGTTCCTACTCTCCTGTCGGGCTCAACATAAAATTAGCTTTAGGTCTCTGCTGGTTTGAGGGAGTGTTAAAATCTGGCTAGGGATAGTCTTAAGTGTTGGCATGTTGCAGATGAATATTTTAGTCCAGTCCTTTGGGGCACCTTTGGTGTAATTACTGAAAAAAAAATTACAAATTCAAATACTTCACCTTCTTAATCAAGAACCAAAACAGATGCTGCTGCCTGCCTCTCCCTTGCTAGCCTTTTTTATCTAATGCTATAAAACCTGGATCATTGAATATGAATACTTGCAATGCATAGCAACACCGAGTGCTAAGGAAACACAATGCTGGACTTTGACTTGTCTGGACCTTCCTCACTGACCTGCTTCTCGTCGGGGGGCAGCTTGCTCCACTCGTTGCCCAGCATCCTGGTAATCTCTGGGAAGGGCACGTCTGGACGCTCTGCGCGTAGCTGCTCCCGTCTGTCGTTCATGAAGCGAACGTAGCCTGTAAGCGGCGCTTTGGGTGCGTTGCTGTCCTTCATCGGCTTCTTCCTCTTCCTCCCCTTGGTCCAGCTACCACGTCGGGGCTTCTGCAAAGAGAACAAAAACAGATGAGTTTTGAAGAGTTAGGTAGCCATCCTTCATTATGCCACACTGACAGGATATTCTTTCGGGGTTTGAATAGGGAAAACTGAAAAATGTGTTATTTGATATCAGTTTGCTCAAGATTGACCTCATCTCCGTTCCTCTGGCCGTTGTTGTCAGTGTTTGCTGCAGGAGAGCCAGTCTGCTCATCCATGTCTTCTTCGACAACCTGTGAGATCTAGAGGGAAACAGGGGGAGATGTTAGAACAGGAAACAGTAAAAGCAACAAACCTAGCTGGATGCCGCCTATATGAGCATTTGGAGACCGGCTCCGACTAAGGCATGGAGCATTATCACAAGGCACACAGCCGAGGCCAGAAAATAAACACCAGATTTTCTTTATCACGCTTTTTTCTGTCAAAACTCCTCCCTGTCTTGGCCAACCACATTTCCTCTAATAGAAATGTTGCTGCGATCAATCACGTTTTGAGAAAGGAAGTGGAAAAAAATCGAATAACCCCTGCCACGGAGACGCAAATGTTGCCTATTTTCAACAGGAAGAAGTCATGCTGTGGTACTGCCTCATTATCAGAGATAAGAAAACGCCTACATGCTAAAAAAAAACAAAAAAAAAAACTCTTCAATAAATAATTTTTCTCTTGCTGAACTTCTGATCTCTTCTATGAAGAGCCTTTTAGGTCCACACTTCACTGTTAGCAAAAAAAAAAGTTTACAAGCGTTACATTCTTGCAATAGTTTTGACTCTTAAAACAATAAAACAAATATATTTGTGGGAGGAAAAAAAGTCTTCATTAATTGAGAGAACATTTTAGTAAAACATATGGTGATTAAGAGTTCTTGTGGGGGGGGGGGGGGGAATAATCCAGGTTAAGCTCTAAAAATAGGAACAATGTCATTTTGTGTCAACTCTGACCTCCTCTTAATTACTGTGTGGGAAGTGAGCCTCTGTATCCTGGATGTGGTTTCTGCCCCCCTGACACTAAACACTGTGGGAAAAGTCGGAGGAATAAACCAGTCAACCACCAAAAAAACCGACAAGAGGGTATGCAGGGGAAACCCCCCTCAACTGCAAACAGTTAGAGCAAGCAAGGAGTTGTCATCCTTACAGTGCCTGGACTCACTTTCTCCTAACACCTTGTCAAACATGAGGACCCCCCCCCCCCCCAAGTGTCATCAACCGTGTGAAGCTTCTTGAGAGAAAAAAAGTACTTCACTTGCAGATAGGACTTTAAAGATGCTGAAGCTTGGCTGTGAACGTCACATAAGATAATAATAAAAAAGTGCTGTATTCTTTAAGTGTTCTTCTTCCCAAAGCTGACAAATTAAAACCTATGCGGTAGCGCCCCCTGCTGGATAGAAGCACACAGTAGGTAAATCCATGATATGGAGGTTTATTTTCCCTTCTATTCTACCACAGTATAAACGTTTCATGAAGTGTGACCAGGTGTACAATCTGAAACACTTTGAGATGTCCTGTTTATTTGTGCAGGTTGGATACTAAATGTTACTGTGTGCATTAAATCACACAAGAAAACTAGAAAAGATAAATGACACATAAGGACAACATAGAAATGGTGCAGCTAATTCCAACATGTACAACGCAAACAAATGTCTAAATGTAATGTATAGAACAATAGTAATACGATTTATCATTGTCTTTACATTGTTAACATGATATTACATGATGCTTCTGTGTGTGCACAGTGTAGAAAGCGTGTCATCGTCAAGCTGTGTTGATGAAAGAAAGCGTGTTGGTTCACAAGTGTTTGCATA
The DNA here is from genome assembly GCF_963584025.1 of Labrus mixtus. Classification (NCBI taxonomy): domain Eukaryota; kingdom Metazoa; phylum Chordata; class Actinopteri; order Labriformes; family Labridae; genus Labrus; species Labrus mixtus. The sequence goes on from NC_083615.1 coordinate 12,404,232, forward strand.
TCATCAAGTTGGCAAACGGGGAGTGCGAATGATAGTCCTGCTAAACAGAGATGTTGACGAAAGGTGTTAAATCGATCTCGGCCATCAGGTGAACCACAGCTTTGTGGACTAGCCTCTGATATGCTAATTTGCACTCCCAACAGATGCTGTTATGTGTTTTTCCAGCATATCCACCTATTGCTGCACGATCATTAAGTGGCTGATGTGTTTGTCGACGAACGATAACTAAAAAATAACAAAGGGCATATTTCTGTTATCATGATCAGAAACAAAGGTAGCATCAGACCGATCGGCTAACGTTAGCACTCAACTGGATGTTAGCTAGAAGACGGTCCAGCGAGAACTTCTTTCTTTAATGTATCTACTTAGTAACATATGTCTGATAATGAATAAGTAAACGACGTGTTAAAGGTAAGTAACATGTAACAGTCCAGTGTAAACTAACCTTCGAAAAACGTAATCCGTTGCTTTTATCTGCCTATCCAAAAGGATTTTTCCCAATCAAAACAATACAGCGGCCAGTCATAGAATCACACCACATAGACAGGCAACGCTTTGCCTTTCCGTGCAAAAAAGTCTAATACCGCCTGTAATTTCTTATTATATAAATATATTATAGGAATAGTGTTTTGCTTTTTTTGTCACGTATGAACAGTGATGAAAGTATTCAAAAACCAAAATCACAAATATTCATTATACAAAATTAAATATTATTTATTGATTATATATATATATATATTATATATTGATATATTTAGCCGATAATGTATTCAAACTACATGCAGAATATTATAGAAGCAAACAACACAGTATGTTCTTTCAAAACTACTGAGAAACCAATACAAAGAAAGCATTAATTGAATGCCCAGTACCATTAACACGATCTACATCATCTGATTCTGTGACCCATCTTAGTCACTGTTTTCTTCGTGTGTGTTTATACCAGTGTCTTTAAGGGTGCTGATTCCCCCTACTGTTCATGTTAGGTATAACAATACCTACATTCATTTGGATTTTTTTTTACAATAACCCTCTTGAGACATTTCCTGCTTTAATTATCAGACATAGAAGGTTAAGCACCACGCTGTGAAAGAATGGATGAGGAGATATTTCACCAGCTTTGACTTTTGTAGGTCACTCAGGCACAACAATGCAATAAGCAGAGCTGGTAAGCTTTCAGGCTTCTTTGTAGTTTGTAAGGCATTCTTTAATTCCTTAGCTGTTTCAACTTGTAATTCTGTCATCACTTCTTATTTCCCTGTCCTCCTCTCTTTGTAACTTTAGACAAAAACACACACACACACACACACACACACACACACACACACACACACACACACACACACACACACACACACACACACACACACACACAACAGCAATAGTGCTGCTGGAAACCCAGGGGTACAATCAACTTCTGCAAGCAATCAGATCCTCATATTGCTCTGAGTATCCCCAAAACATTGGTAAATAATTTTATTCATATGAGAAAAATGCACAAACTCTGCTTTAATGCCTTTGGAAAGTGTCCCTCTCTACAGCCTTGTCTCTGTTGGCTAATATGGTCTGTCCAAACAGAAAATTCACTATCACATTACTGTCCTTTAGGTGACAGGAAACACCAGATTAATAATGAAGCTCCCAGCCCTGAAGTCTAACTTGTCTAACTTTAGAGATAGAAAGTGAGAGCGAGTGAGAAGACTAATACTTTAATTCCAAATTAACAGATTGCAAATCAACACTCTGGTGGGAGTAACCTAACTGTAGCTGCAGTCTAATTGAAACTTTGATTGCAATCTCATCGTAATTATCCAGAGTTAATCCGACCCAATTCTCAGGCTCATTACACACAGGTCTGGTACATGGAGAGTTTAGAGTAAAAAGTCACAGACAAAATCAGGACATTGAACCCTGATTGTCCTCAGATTCTCCAATTCTTAAAGCCTAACTTGCACTTGTGCTGCGTTCACCGACTTCAGTTCCTGCTGTGCTGCTCGACGTATCCGCCGCACTTCTTTCTAATATTTCTCATTTGGAGCCACAAATGTAAAACATTTTAAATGTCATATTTGCTTCCTCCGCTTGTCATCACAGCTTAGCTTTGTCAACCATTATATTTGTACAGCTTTATCAACAAAAAAATATCTGAGACTCCCAGAGTACCACAAGAGGGATCCTGCGTGCCACCAGAAGTACTCGTACCACAGTGTGGGGCTTAATGGTCCAACACAATAGTGCTGCTTTTTTCTCTAAAAAAGGCACATAGAAAGAAAACCTTTCAGTATCAACATTTCAGGTCTGAAGATGTCTCTGTTTATGTAACTAAATTCTTAACCTCCAGTTTTCTCTCTGCCTCCTAAGTATTTACAGCAAGGGAAATAATAATCCATATTTTCTGACATTGTTGGAAGAGTTGGATGTTGTTATGGTCGGACATTTCCGTCAATGCTATGTATTTGAAATGTTTTGTAATAGTTTAATAGACATTTACATAAAATTCAGTCATAGCCTTTATCTTTTTGGAAACTTTTAACTTGCTATTAGAGTAATTTTTGGCGGCACAGTATAGATTTGTAATGATTTGCCCTAAAAAGAAAGGTTAAAATAAACATCTGCCAAATATCCAAACACTACTCTTCACATAAGCTGTTTTGTCCTCTTCTCCCTGGTGTCCAGATGTCCTACATTTCTGCCTTTCAAATAATTCCCCAAGAATTTCTCTGAACCTGCATTCATTATACTGTACCTGTCTGTGCTGGAGGTGATACTGTACAGGTAAAAAAAGTATGTTTTTCCCATCGGATTAAAAGCTCAGTATAAAGGCCCTTTTTCAAATGTCTTGTAGCTGTGTTGCATTCAGAGGCGGCTGTCAGTGGGAAAAAAAAAACCTGACATCTTCGGGTTTTTCTACAATGCAATTCTCCCTGCAAGACATCACTGAACATGAAAGAAAAAATAGCGAGTCCGGTGAACTCACACCAAAGCCTGACATTTGGTTTTGATGTTTGCTGGAAGGAATTCTGCTAGAAACTGAATTGAAGATGTACCGTTTAACTTTTTAAAAGATTAATATAACACATTTACTGTAATGCAACTCAAAGTTGTTTTTCTCAAGGTTTTCTATAAAGCTGTACACATCTTTCCTGAGGTAATTTGCTAACAATTACAACAACAGGTACATCAATTAGCTGTGGTTAATTTTAGCTGAAGAGAGCACAAAAAGCATCTGCCAATAATATGGTAATCCCTACCAGCAGACATCTCATATTCCAGCACTCCAACAGTCATGAATTAATGAGAGGTAGCTTTGCTTGTGGAATCTGGTTTGTCACTAATTGGCTCACAGAAATGATGCAGGCCAACTGTTCAACTCCCAGCAGAAGCAAGGCTGGCTCGGTTTGTCGCTTTTTCTTTTTTGGTCAAACCATTCAGTATTATCGGTCAGTGGATGGAGGCTAGTAGGTAGTGTCACAGCAAACAACCAAGCCTTGGAAGCCAGGTTCAGTCAGCTTTGGACTGGAGTCTTTTTAGATCCCTGCAGGCCTGTGGGGCACAGCATCCAGCTGTCCCCTGTACCATTCTCCACCTGTCACGCCGTGTTGAATCATCTGGTGTCAGCCTGAGAAGTTTAGTGCAGAGGAAAGCTTTTGCAGCCACTGGCCCTCTGTGGGTCAGCCATATGTCCTTGCCAGTCAGCTTGGGTGGCCTGGGAAGTGGCAAAACTGCAGGCATCAAACTGTCCACACGCCTCAGGACATCAAGGGTGGTAATGCCACATGATGTGCCAGTAAGGCTGAGAATAGACAGTCAAGTGAGTGAAGCAGTGGTTTAGATCACTGACAAAGATGCTATAGAGTAAATCAGTATGATTTACACTGAAAATTGAGAGCATAGCACTGTTTATTTTCACTGATTCAAACACAATACACAGGTTTTAGCTGCTGTGAGTGCCCTACTACAGTGTCCTTAGGGTAAAAAAAACTCCTTGATAATTGTATATTAAACAAACAACAACTTCAATGGCAGTTTTATCGACAGAAACCGGCACATCATCAGCTTCTAATATGTCTCCAGTGATAGTGGAGACAAAATCTCTAATAGTACAAACAAAACATTGATGGTGATTGATGACAGGGCAAAAAGGCAGTAACAGTCTAGGATTTTTGGGGTGGCCAATCAGATTTCTAGGGGGGCCCATGCCACCCTTGGTCACCCATCTGGACACACCCCTGCTTGTACTTCATTTAAGTATTTCCATTGAATGCCACATATCCACCAGTAATACACTTGGTTTAACATTGTGTTTGCTTTTTTATTGCACTGCTGTTTCCCTTTATTCAATTAAAGCTATCTATTCTAAGCTGTAACTGCATTGTTGCTGTTACATTGTTAATGTATTTGGGGGTTCTTTATTTCTATTAAATTTGTATTTCTTCATTTAAACCTCATTTTGAATCCCTTTCAATTCAATTTCCATGAATTACACTGTCCTTTTTAATGTCTTTCTTCATTTCTTCTTAGACAGCCCTTCACCTTATAAGCATTTTAAATGTCTCTTTGTTGTAATGTGCTCTACATGTAGACCCTGCATTGCGTTTCCACAGCCAACCGTAGTTACCGTACTCTTTTTTTGGTAGGCGGCGTGTAAGCCGGATGCCGATAGCCGCGTCAGCTACGTAATAGCGTGACATCATAGCAGTGCGACACAGTATACCCCGCTAATAAATTCGACGATGAAGAACGCGACACAGTAAACAAAGGAGGACATCCAGCAATTTGTGGTCTTTCTCATTGGCTTGTGGATCTTTGTTACAAAACGCAATGAAGCTTTGTTTCAGACGAGGCTGTCTGCCACGAGGAAAAATACAGCCGTCCTTTATTACTGCTGTCGCACAGGAAGTGACGATCATTTCGACCAATCAACGGACTGCATTGCTTAGCTCCAGCTTTTAGGGTCGGATCGGTTGACTTGGCACCCCAACAGAAGGGTAGTAAAAAGTAGGGCGGTACGGGATGGTAATTTGAGGAAAATTGACGATTTTTGCGTCACTGGAAGCTCCTTTTCAGACTTCGAAATACAAAGATTTCCCATCTCGGGGAAAATGAGGGCGGGATGCACGACCATTCAAAAATACTACCAGGTTTCTAATGATACAAAGCTTAATGCAAATGGTTGAAGTATCCCTTTAAAGATGAGTTAATTTTTCATCCTAAAAAATAACCTCATTGGATTATAAAACACCAGGAGTTAACACACTGTACATTGGAAAGAAAACATCAAGTTCCAACAAGCATATGTGAGGCTAAGACCGGATAAATTTGCATATATAATATGATAAATTTGATATGTATGCATGGGTTGCTGTATGTAGAAGCACAGGTGGCATGTTCATTAAGTAACACAAACATCAAGTTAGAAAGGTCATACCTGCACTGCAGCAAATCCCTGTAGAGTCCATAATTGGCTTAGATTTTTCAGAATCTTGCTGCATACATTAGGATATTGATGAAAATACATTTACTGCAGCTCCTCCATGCCCCTGTGCTTAAAGAAAGGATATTAATATTAATACCAGCTTGTGTTGTTTGAAAACAAGCATGCCATCATATGGTACATAATACATTCATTAGCTTAGTTAATGACCTCATCAGCATAACTGGTAAAGGTTCAGTGTATGATGGTGATCAGGCAGGATATCAGGTAGCTCGAGTGCCTGTCTGTTCTCGTGCACAAACACAAGGCACAGCTGTGAGAGTTGCCAATGCCACAGAGGACGAGTGCTCAAAGGGCGCTAGGTCTGTTGCATCACCTTGTTGCTGTGCAACTTTCAAATTATTCTAAGGTAACCAACCTGAGGAATCAAAGGGGTACAGTGTGGATAATGAGAATGGGGATAAAGAAGGATGGATGGATGTGGGTAACAGCAGGAAAAGTTTTCTCGTCTTTTACAAAAGCTGTGGAGGTGGTGAGGGATGGGAAGCGTTAGGCAGCAGAGAGGGCAAGATTTCACACCAATCAAACCCAGCAGGTGATTTCAGTGATTAGCACCTGTTCTTTGGTTGAAGCTAATCAGTGAAAATACCCAGAGATAGGTCCAGATCCCCCCCAAAAAATGTCAAATGTAATCAAGACCACAATGGGTGATGCTAAAAGAGCTTTAAACCATCATTATTGTCTTCGCTGATTTGTTTCATCAGGATAGTTTTATCCCTCTTTCAGCTTGTATAGGTTTAAGAAAAAAATGAAAGAAAAGTTTCTTTTCACTCAGTTGAACAATAACTCCAGATTTTATGTTTACATTCCATATGAATGCTGGCTGATATACCAGATCAGATCATGGACATTCTTTTAAAGGACGAGAACCAATTTCATGAATGGAAAAACACAGCTAGAGTACCACATTTCCCAAGGAGTAAAAGGTAGCATCTTTTCTTTTTGGAATACTGTTTGAGGAGTGCTTTAACATTTTTGAAAAATATGTCTAATTATATGTCAACTGTGGGCGACTGAAAATGGAAACTTGTCGTATGTGCAAAATGGAGCATATTCATTGCCAGGTACTTTTTGAAGGAAACTGTGACTCTCCTGGAGCTCTTTGGAAAATGCTGATTTATATTCGGTATGATGGCTCGCTTCCTGTCGTTACACAGCTGGTCGGGCTGTTAGTATGATAAGCTAGGCTATCTAAGCAACAACTGCAACCCTGAGCTGATTGAAACATGCACAGACAAATCAGTAGGCAATTGAACTTTGACTCGCAGTGCATTAGTGCTGTTTTTCTGTTGGGTAAAACAACAACATCCTTGGCAATGACATTGATTGACATATATACAGACAAATCAGTGTTGCAAGCATGGTGTACCGCTTTGGTATTTCAATTGGTTAAAACCGGGACATATTAGGGTTTTAAAGGTGTTTGTTGGGACTTGGGACACAAAGCTTGAGAATGGGACAGTCCTAGTCAAAACGAAACAGAAGGTCATCCTTCTTTAATGGAGTTAATGTATTAACACCTGACAAGCCTACTTATACTGAGCCGTCCCACTCCACACCGCTTGTCTCAGTTCTTCGACGACCCACCCTCCCTTCCCTTCCTCTCATCCACTCAACCTCCTTCCTCATCCATCTCTTTTGTCTAATTCTAGGCACAGTCTGGGCCGTGATCAGCTTTGGCACAATTACGCTTGAGACGGAACCCCCATCCTGAGTCTCCCTCTGCCTGCAGTCCGTCCAACCTTCCAGATCAGCCAACTGACAACATCCTCCTCCATCATAATCATTACCTTAGCATACCTTCATCTGTTGTACATTCATACGATCTATCATTAAATATCTAAAACGTATTCGGTTGTGGCGTGGTCCTTACTGGTGAAATCTATCTTAGTGAAGGAATGGGTTCAATCTATGCTTTTCACATTTTACACTTCAGCGGCAACAAGGAGACAGCCTGTTGTAAATTCCAACAGGTGTAAATTCTCTGTAGCCCTGCGTGAAAGGACTTCAATGAAAGGTTCATTGTATTCATTGTTTATTCTCTAAAGGGACAGCACACAATTTGCACAAACAGCACAAGTGTTAGCTGGAGGCTCATTTGTTTTATCTGTTGTGTCTGGCAGGTCTAAAGCCGCTGAGACGCACACTGATATTGAAATGACTGAACTAATCTCAAAGCCAGCAGCTGAAACATTTTCGACTGGTATATGTTTTTGCTTCATTCCTGCATCTTGGAATTCATTATTTTAAACAATTTCAAGCATGAAAATGTTCAACCATTTTAGAAGAAACTTGTTAATATGATTGATATCTCACAGCCTGATACTATAGTACAAACAAATTGTGGTCACTGTCTGGTGCTACTGTCTAGTAAAATGATATCAGACATGTTTTAAAAAAAAACGATTTGCCTAATATGCAAATATTCAAATAATTTTTGACTCATCAAGTCACATGAGATCAAATGATGAGGTTCTGTATGCTGTTTATGTGACACATAAGAAGCAAGTTCAACAGCTGTGAGTCTGAAGTCTCACATGGGAACAAACAGAGGTCGGACAAAGATGGACACACTTCTTCTGCTCATCATTACTTCATTAGGCGAGTATTTTAAAAATGATTTTATGTTTTTTTTCACATGTTGATATTCTTTTTACAGTACATTTGTGTAATTATCTGGGTACAATAATGGTGTACTTTAGTGACATTAAAGCTAAAGTAATGTAAACTAATGGAAACTAAATATTAGAATCAGATTTATTTGCTGCTCACACACACACACACAAAATAAGAGAATCATGCAGTGGTGAGTAGTGCAAAAATGTTGAAATTAACATGATAATAAAACGTGTAATTATGGTAGAGATGAGTTAATTTACATGAGGTAGAGAGTTTTTACAGTTTTTACATTAAAGCAGTTTGCATAGATTGATACGTTTAAATAATATGTACAATCACAGTGCGTGTTTGGTTTGAGGGTTATTTCACAGTGCTAGTTCTGACACTCTGTGGCGGTTTAGCGTCCATCAGAGTGCCAGCCTAGGGGTATTGATGATTCATTTGAATAAGTTTATACATGTGGTCAATACAAGGGATTAAGACCCCTGCAATGTCATTACAGGACTGTGTGCCGTCTCATCCCATGTGAAACGCCACTACGTTTTTTATTATGACCACAAGAACCAGGCTGATGCCGTTGACTACTGCAGAGCAAAACACACAGACCTGGCCGCCATAGACAGCATAGAGAACATGAACACCCTGACGAGCCTGGCGGATCCTGGGAGCATGCCGGACCTTTTATGGCCATCTGTAAGTTGTATTATTTCTCTTATTTCCAGGCATTTGAACAAAAAATGTAGTGACTCACAGATTTAAGTTGTACTCGTAGTGCTGTAAAGCAAGTAGATGACTTGATATTTTGAGGAACTTGTACTCAGGGGTGTGTCCAGACTTCTTTGACTGGGGTGGCCCAACTTGGGCACTGACTTTTGCAGGGGCGGCCTGAAGAGTGATGTGCGGTAGAAACACACACAAATTAATATCAAATACCTTCCCTTTCTAACTTCACCAATCACATCTATAGCACAAGATAATGGATACAATAGCTTAATTTTTAATGACACAAAAAGAACATGCATGTTAAAATCGGAATTTAAAGATTTGCATGCAAACTCCTGCACAGTCTAACTTGCAAAAATTAATTAATTAAATGCTATAATATTAATTAAAATACATTACCAGTTAGTTAATTGGAAACAGAGTGCATTACTTTCTCTAGCACCTGTCTCATTAAATAGATATTGATATGTAAAGAAAAATACTAGCAGCCTTTGGAAAAAAAACGGGCAAAAAGCCAATAAAAGTTTAGGAATTTTGGTGTGGTACCTGGGATGGCCAATCTTATTTCTAGGGGGGCCCATGCCACCCTTGGCCACCCATCTGGACATGGATGGGAGTTTTTAGAGTGTCAGACTTACAAGAATAATGAATATCAATGAGGATTGAAAATATATTCTTGAGTTGCTTTTCAAGATAATTTAGGTGTTAAGTCTTTGAATATAACAATCAGATGTTGCTTCCAGCGAGCCTGGATAGGTCTGTACGACAACGCGGACAGCTGGAGGTGGTCACTTTCAGACCCAGATTTCTACGGACTCGGAGAGACCGAGTTCAGAAGTTGGGATGATGCAAAACCAGACAGTACAAGACTGTGCGCAGCCATGAATATGTTTGGCAACTGGAATGATGAAAGCTGTTCAAGACTACTCAAGTCAGTCTGCAGTAATGTCACAGGTGAGGATAATTACCTATTTTATAAGAAACGTATGAACACATCAGTTTGATTTATTTTTAACTTCTTATAGGCATTTTAACCATTTAAATCACATGGAATTCAAGACTACACCAGCAAGCCACTACAAAACATATTTAAACTGCCGATTTAATTACATGTTGTTAACTATGAAACACTAGAGTTTACCCTCAGCCTGACCATGAATTCAGGTTTATCCTACAGCACTTTCTCAGTCCAAAAATGGTGCAAAAAAGGTCCCCTCAAAGAGCTTGAATGAGCCTTTTTAAAGGCTGGATCAATGCTCCGAGGGGCACTTCTGCACGGAGACTTACATTCTTGCTAGTTTGACATCCTCCCCTGGAAAGAAAGTTGAAAGTATTTCACAAACACTATAAAACCAGGACTGTTAAAGTCTTTGCTGCTTCTATCTACTAATTTGACCTTTCAGCCTGTTTGAACACAAAATCAGTGGTTGCTGCCAGAACTGATATACTGTATGTCAACTGGCTGCCACAAATACATTAATGACAAACACATATAACTGCTAGTTAGTGCTAACATTTAACTAAAATATTACCAGACTTTGAATGAGTGTAAAAACTGGGGCTCAGACTTGTTGGACAGTCTTTTAGTAAGGGTGGGCGGTTAGCATTATCAACAGTTGATATTTACATGAACAAATCTCCGAAAGGCTCCAACAGCCCAAACAAAGCCCAGAGGTTAAGTTCAGTATCTGTTGTTCAGTAAGCTGAAGTGACAACTAGCAGATACTATAGACGCATCCACCTGCCACTCAAAGAGGCCACGCCCCTAATTATTCATACTTTAAAGCCTTATCATAATTTGAACAGGTGAGATGTATAAGCCCGTACAGTTGTTATGAATAGATAATGAATGAGCTATAGAGACCAAACTGTTTTTTTTTTTTAACCAGGCTGTAAACATATTGTTGATTGACTCACTGCAGGAGACAGCTTCAAGTGGACACAAGAGGAACTGTAGTTTTTGACACATTGGTGTTGGCTTTATTTATTTTTTAGTCCAGGCCGTAGCTGGATCTTGTGTTTTAGAAATTGTTTGGTTAAGTATTTTAATTCATAAAAAACAAAAACCTCGCATGTTCATAGATTTGTAGACATGTTTCTGTATTTCTATAACATTTATTTAACTGATTATGTCTTTAAAAAATGTTTAAATCATTCACCAGGAGTGGATTAATAATGGCATAAGTACTGCCACAGAATCAGTATTGCTCATCAGCTCTACATTTTGATATCTCACTGGTCTTTTTTCAGGGCCTAATGTGACATTTGTCCTCATCTCCACCTTCCTGACATGGACTGATGCCCAGGGCTACTGCAGAGAATTCTACACCGACCTGGCCAGTGTGAGAAACATGGAAGAGAACCTGAAGATAAAGAGTCTGATACCTCTTCTAGAGGAGGCCTGGCTCGGCCTTTCCAGAGAGTCCTGGAAGTGGTCTGACGGGAGTAACTTCACATTTTCTTACTGGAACTTCGTAGATCCTAATAACCTTTTTTTAGAGGAGTCTTGTGTTTCAGCATACTTTGATGCAGGCGGGAGATGGGAGGACTGGCAATGTCACTGGGAGAGATCATACATCTGTTACACTTTGGGTGAGTGATGTCTAATGATTCAGATGGCTTCAGATTGGGTTCTGATTAAGCTGGTGTTAATCATTTGAATTTAATTGTTTCACTATGGCTTGTTGACTGAGTGCATGAAATATATAAGAGAGGATATAACTTTACCATTGAAACCAATTAAATTACAGGATTAGGTGATTATGTGTTTTTTTTTAACAGGGATAACAAAACAAGTGTTCAGACTGAGTGTGCAGAAGAAGAACCCCTCTCTGGATCTAAACGACTCTGCTACCTTGGACGACATCTTAGAGCAGGTAAAACATGGATGACCTTTCTGATTTAATGCAAAAAACAACCAAATGACTCTCAAAAGCAAATTTAAAATGAAAATCAAATTTGAATTTGTCCCCTGGAGATAAATTCAAATGACAAGCAGCACAGGAAACAGCCTGGAGAGCTAGGAAACAAACAGAGGGATTTGAAATGATGAATACAGCAATATAAAAACAGGGAGTTAAATCATTCTTTAGAGGTTGTTTTTTGAATACACTACAATTATTTTATGAATGACACAACTAGAGAATTGTTTAGGAAGCGTAACTAAAGACACGGCAGGCTGTGTTGTTTGATGGTCGGTTAGAAAGTTTCTTTTAGATGCTTTTTGGTGTTATGTTTGTTGAAATTCTATTCATAGTGACAACCATCAGTAGGTCAAATACTCTAGAAAAACTAAAGAAAAATAACACTGAATCTGCAGCTGTCACAGGCTTGTAATAATACTTTACCCATCTACTCCTCAGATGGTCACATATCCTGAGTCATAGGAGTTGTATGTTATTGATCAGACTGTCTTAACTTCATGTTGATAGCTGATGACAGTATTAGTAGCAAACATTTTGCTCCTTCAGAACATATCCTAAAACCACTAAAATATTGATTTACCTGATTCCTTAACAGAATTATTGTTAATAAATGACTCATCTAAATAATTCAGGTTAACCTGCACAAAAACAACAAACAGATCCAATTCCATATTATTATTTTTTACCATATGTGAGCAATAACCCCCCCAAAATACACACACACACATATATATATATATACATATAAATAAAGAAAAGTACTCAACAGGTCGACACCCTCTAAGGAAAAAACACTTTGTAGGCCTGAACCTAAGCAGTCAAGCATAATGCTGCTTAAATAGAGCTTCCACGTGATGATAAGGTACGTAATGAAGAATCTAAAATTATAACAATGCATCTCTGAATATTGTTTATGTTGTTGGTGGGCTTTTTTTGTATCCCAGGTCAAACAGAAGCTGAAGGACCAGGGGCTGCCTGAAAACATCCGATTGAGCTGGAGGAAGCAGCCTGATGGAAATGTCTTCCAAAAGGACAAGATGGAAAAGGAGAAGATCAAGGAGAAGGAGGATGAGCCTCTGTGTAAGGTTACTTTGTTTTCTTGAAGGAAAAAAGTCCTCCTCACATTATGGTTTGGAAAAAAGCTACAGTAATGAGTTGATAACTTGACACTGCATTGTTGAATTTTATTTAGAGGAAAAGGGAATATGAATTATTCTGGCTTTGTTTTGTACTTCCATAAACTTGATTTAATTGTATCTGCTTTGGTTGTGGGAACTGTAACAGGCATTGTTCACTTTTTTCTGACATTTTATTGATACAATATGTTGTGCTGAGTTAAGACTGAATGATATTATATACTATAAGATTAGTTGACATAAATCAAGATACTATATAATGCTTTAATTTAAGATAAGACTTGGGGTATTACAACAAATATACCATTTAGAGATTTGCTTTCATGATGTGAAAAATGTAGAAAATCCACATAATTAGAAAAATGGATTTTAAATGATTTTAAGCATAGTTAAGACATTTTATCCAACATGTGTGTATAGTAATAGCACCAGCCTTCCTCTGTCTGATTCAGAAGAGCTTTGATGTGTGATGTTTGAAGTGTATGAAATAAATAATAATAAAGTCCAATGAAGTCTTGTCATTGTTAAATTAATAAAGTCTCAAAGCTGAAAATAGGGCTGCTCATAAATTGGAAATATCCACAACAGCAGTGAAGTTGTTTTGTTATGTGAATGTCTAAAACACTGGTTGCTCTTGTGGCGTGATATGATGTAAAGCGGCTACACCCTCCAGCTTGCCTGTTTGAAATTTCCAAACCTTTACCTGCTGTGTTCACACAACAGCTCACCCTGACTTCATGAGGATATGTTTACTGGGGAGCTGGCAGACAAAAGTCAGGGTATAGCCATGGTGACAAAATGTGTCTTTGTTTGTACAAGCAGCTCACTAATAAATAGTTTGGTGACATGTTAAGCAGTTTTGCATCATTTGAATGGTGAAAACACCATTTATCTTCTTCATCAAGGCCTTCCAGCAGCCTGTTGACGACCCTGTGTGAATCCTTCACAAGACTCATTACAAGTTGCACCAATCACCTGTACTCAATATGGGTCTGCAACTACCTGCTGTTATCTGACCTTTAATATGAAAACGCTATTGATTGAAATGTAAATTTCTTGTTATTCACGGACCTGCATGATGCACCATTATTATATTTTGAAGATCTTGTATTTGCATCTTGTTCTGTGTTCACTTTAGGATGGACAATAAATCAAAAATATTTAAATCTGGAGCTTCAGTAAAGGCAGACACCCTGCTAATCACCCCAGGAATAAAATTAGCATTTGAAATGGGTGCATAAGTTTAATAGAGATTTTGCTTAGGAAGAGCTCTTTTTATACAACAGTTGTGAAGAAATGTAATGGTTAGCTCCTCAGAATTCAGAGGCAATGCCAAGACATGAAAAAGTGTTGTTTGTTTTTTAGGTCAAATTTAATGAGATACAAGGCCTTAAAAATACAAACAGAAGATATCTGAGATATGAAGATGATACATGTTGAATTTTCTTGCAGCTCTGATGATTAACAGAGGTCAATTCTAATCACTATTTCATAGAAACAATCACAACATGTTTAGTCTCTTAACAGACTGTAAAACTGATATTTTTCCTTCAGCACATGCTTTCACAGACAGTCACAATAGAAGCAGATTAAATAAGCCACATGAGACCTTTAATGTACGGGAAACCCATTTTCAAATGATTGCTCACAAGCGACAAGACTGCCCTTTGTACAGGGCTACAGAGGGGAGAGGAGGTGACAATGGATAATAACTTGATGTATGATCCCTCAGCACTGAGATTTAAATGTCTTATCTAAATTCATACACAATGACGGTGTCCCAATCCATGTCACGTTTATCATTTAGGTTTCAGCGCCCAGCAGGTAATGGACAAAAGAGAATCAATAAGTAAGAAAATCTTACTGAAAGAACCACGAGGCGATGGCAACAAGCGCTGATGAATGCACTCCATTCCCATGCACACTGTATTGACTTTGCAGAAGATGGTCATAGGTCTTATTGACAGGGTTTATGAAGCGTTTTATTCAGTGATTTGCATTGGGTTGTGGTCAAACAACAAGAAAAAAAATCGAGTACAAAGGAAAATATTCTTTTACTTTTGAAAGCTGTATTTTTTCTAGCAGGTAGCATAATTTGGAAGACAGAAAATGTACTAATGCACACTTCAATAAATGAATCAATAGAGGGACCATGAGTGCAGCAACATAACTGGAACAACAAACAAACAGAAAATGATAACATTGACGTTTAGTGATCCATGGCCGTAATAACACCCTTTTTTGGCCATGGGCAAAATAACTTGCTTGGCACCTCTAACACCCCCCTAATCACCACCTCCCTTGTTCTCCTCTTTTACTGTGTGCCATACGTCATTGCTGGTAATGCTGTATACAAAGTTTGGAACAAATTTGGAATATGTGCCACGTCACCAAGACACAACCTCAAATAAGGGAAGTCAAAATTAGAATTTGATCCTCTTTATAACCTTATCTTGGTAGTGGACATTTTGTTGTAGTTGAGAACATCTAAATATTTCCTATAAAAAATATGTAATTTCATCTGCAGCTTTATTTTTCTTTTTAATCGGACAACCATTAAGAGACGTTTTAAGATTAAGAGACAGATTAAGACATTGTTAAGCACTGAGTGGTTTGCAGGGTGTTTCTCCAGTATTACATTTAACGGTGAAGAAGGGGTTACACCTTCTACACCTTCTACATCAACCTAATTTATATTTGCAGCTAGTATATTGCTTAACCTACAAGCATTCTTTGAGGGACTAATGTCTGGCAACTTCTTCTAGCAAGCTAGCTTTGTTCCTACACCTGTCATTTTAAGCACAGGGCAGTAGATTTGGTTTAACATGAACAAATAACATTACCTAAATAGATCCATCAGTTTCAACGCCTTCAATTACCATTACCTGTATCACTGAGATCCTACATACTGTACATCAGTTTTCCCAGCAGCTTTAAGATAGCTTACCTATAACAAACAAAATTATGTTATACAGAGTCATTTCCCTTCAAAGCTGGCCTGCTTTATTTTAACAATTAACATTTCTGGGGATAAATGAAAACTTTAGAATATCTACAGACCTGGGAATAAAAATGTTGTCACTGAGAAACCAAATGATAAAATACAGTATGGATAAGACAGCTTATTTTAAAGATGGAAAGCATTCTTATACTGTCCTTAGTGGGGCCCATTGAGATAATAGGTTGTATGTGATGAGGCCATGGTCATTTTTTTATGCCCACACCAACAACAGGTCCTCAATGGTGTAAATTTGACAACTTAATTCAATGTTTTTTTTTAAGTAAGTAATAATGATAGAAAAAGATATCTACGTTTCTCTCTTTAATCCCAACATGAACACACTGTGTGGACCTTGGCAGTGTAGTGTTAATAACATTGTTTCTTGAAAGACCCTCTTCCATTTTATTCTAGATCACCATGTTGTGTTACAAAAGAGATGAGCTGGAGATATACATACAAATCAAGAGCTGACAAAAGGCATGTCACAATGCTTTTGTTTCCATAAAATGAATACGAGCAGAATATAAGTGAACATAATACCACTGTTAAAATTCAACGAGTAACCTTTGATAATTGTGTTTCATGTAAATCACACAAGCCTCTCTTAGAAATGGACTAGCGTGAAACCGTTTTAGTTGAATAAATCTTAGAGATTCTTAGAGAAACACATTTGTTGTTTGTGAAGCAACAAGCTGTTCATTGTGTCTGTGACAAATTCCAGTCATGGATGTCGTGTTGCATCAAATACATGATTACATTTACAGTGCGTTTTTTCATTAGTGTGTATTTGTGTGCGCCTTCCATTGAACAACAACATAACCTGAAGTGTGACAGTCGAGTATGTTCCTGATTCCACGATGGCGTGCAATCACATCAAAGGAATTTTCCACGCCGCGTGATGGAAGTCGCGCAAAAATAAGTGTATGAGGATGTCCTCACTCGCTCCTCTCCCTTGAAACTGATGGGACTGGTAAGTGTTGGGATTTCAGCAGCTACTTCAGTTGTACATGCATCTGCACTTGGCTGTGCTATATGCATTTGTACTCCCGCACCAAAGCAAACATACTTGTGGCTTGGGGGAATAGTTGTCCATCATGTCCTTTAATGTACGTGATGGGCATGGGACGGCAAGATGTGTCCTTTTACCGCCTGACCTGGTCACACAACAAACACACAGAAATGCATGTGACACTGTTTGAAGTGCAACGAATGCACCGACACGGACTGACCCCTGCACACACACACACGAGTGTACAGTGGGGTAGTGCACAAAGTTCAGCACCAGCGCACACCGCCAACTCTGGAACAAACACTGCAGTGACGTTACTTTACTCTCATGTGTGTTTCAAAGATAACTTATTTGTACAATCAGAAAACTATCAAGAGCCACAAATGCAGAGAGAAATATCTTGCCTGAAGCAAGTCTTAATAGATTACATTTTTCTTTGTAAGAAAGTGATTTAATACGTGTCCCATTGCTGTGCCTTTTTTTTCCAACCATGTTTAACTATAATTGGAGCTAACATGTGCATGAGAACACCCACCACTTTTGTAACTCATGGCAGCACAACAGTAGGTTTAGTGAT
This sequence comes from Labrus mixtus, assembly GCF_963584025.1. NCBI lineage: Eukaryota > Metazoa > Chordata > Actinopteri > Labriformes > Labridae > Labrus > Labrus mixtus. The sequence continues at coordinate 12,421,715 of NC_083615.1, forward strand.
GTTATTCAGTAGGGCATGTGTTTTGGTCTCCCTTTAACATTTTTTTCCCTGTCGTTCCTTTGTTTGACCTCGCTGCCAGGCTTGCCTTTCCTCTCTTTCTCAACCCTGTTTCCCCCTTATCCCCTTCTCTCTTTTTCCTTTCCCCCCTGTCTCCTCTCGCCTGCGGCAATGTCCTTCCACTCCACGCCTTGCTCGAGTCCTGGCTTTGTGCAGTCGTTGTGTTACGCAGGCTGGTTGAAAAACGCAATTTAATTAGCAAGTCAGGCGATAAATTACCCCCCGCAATTATAAGACAGCCCCTCTTTTCTGTTTACGCCTATAGGGAGATCTCTCTAAACAAACCACTGTGCAGACGCGACACTTCACTGATGAGCGCACACGAGTTTGAGCGTGGCCGTGCTCCCCTCAAAAATGATGTAAATACAGTTGTGAGTGGCCCTCTCAAAAGAGCCAAGCTCCATTTCCTCCTGTCTTCATAACAGATGAGCTTTATCTCCTGTTACAGGGCTCTAGCTTTGGCAGAGGACCAGGAAGCACCAGGGAGAGAACACAGAGACGACTTCAATAAGCCCACACACACACACAAATGCAAAAAAGATGTGTTCGCGGGCAAACACGTGCAACAGACATGGTTTGCCAAAGAAGTCCAAGGACCCAGCTGGTCTGTCCTTGGTTTTTCACTTCCTGCTGATCAGAGAGGACCTTCGGAGGTGAGCAGTCCTTCACAGGCTTTTTCTTTTTTCATTCATCAAATATTTCCTTTGAGGATGACTGTTTCTTTTTTAAATCCTTCTTTTAAAGTGAATTAGTAATGACGATGACTCACGTTGTAAGCACTCTTCTTTTTTTGCACCATGTAGCAGCACATCATATTATTTCCTCTGAATATGTGTTTCTTGAATTCTGTATTAACACTCATGTAGACCCCAAAGTAATACAGTGGAAGACATCTGCCTTCAGATTAATCTGTCATACCAAAGTCTGGTGGTTCTCTGTGTAGAAGTGTCCAACAAATGACTGATAGCGATACTGAAGTGTGAATGGATTCTTGTAAAGATGAACCAACAGAGAATGTTCACCTATCTGCAGCTACCCTTAGCTATCCAGGGTTTTACCGTCAACTGTTTAGCTAAAACTAAGCAGAAAGATGCTCTTGCTAAGTAGCACTTCTCAGCACTAAAAGGAAGTCTGACACAATTAGCTACCAGGGGAACAAAGTGGAGTAAGAGCTGGAAGACCAAAAGATTGGTATAGACCAAAAACAGAGCAAAAATAAGAATGAATAACAGAATGAATATTGGATTCCCATGTTCCAAAATGTTGCTCTGTAATCACTTGTTGTGTTATTGAAATGATCAACTTCTACCAAAAAATGTTGATGTCAACTTACAAGGTGACCAGGACTTAATGTTGGGTTCAACACTCATATGCCCCATAATAGCTGACAAAAATCAGTTATCCTCCCAATGAATGCAAGTATGTTGCCACTCAGGATATAATAAAACTCTTTAGAGGATCAAACTGGAAAAGAAAAAAAGGAAAGGTTCTGCATCCCAAAACAAAAAAAATCCAGGCTTGAAACCATACATAGCCAAACATAGCCATATTTAACAATGTCAGGAAGGTTCGACAAAAGAGCTCAAATCGACCCCACCTGCTTTTGACAAACCATGAAAACATTGAAAGGTAAGCCTAAAAATGAACATCATTTTCTTTGTTATAATGCAGTGATTGTTGACTAGGAAATGGAAAGTTGACATTAGGAGATTGTGTTGTTGGACATTATGCCTTTGAAAGAAACATTGTGATGACTTCAGAACAGATGATCTGTGCTGTGAAAAGTTCATGGGAATGTCGGTTACAAAGCCTCAGGAATCTGTTTCCTCTTTCCAGAAATAGTGATAAAAAGCAATGCTCAACGAGACGTTACATCAGGTCACAGATTGCTGTTTGAACAGTAGCAAGAATGGAGGGGGCCCTCTTAAGTTAATAACAATTGTCTGTGTTGGATAAAGGCCTCAAGGCTCCAGATCTCTTTCCTCATCTTTGGACAGCGGCAGTTTAAAACATCTCTCATTGAAAGCCTTTTCTTTACATGACAAGATTTGCTTGTCGTATATGACTAACCATTATTTTGACTATAGAGGGCTGTTATGTCCAGTACCACCAAGAATTTGCAGGTTTTTCTGTCGCTCTAAGAATATCGTGTCAGCCTTATCGCTGAACAATTAATGAGCTGAAGATACAAAGTCCAGACACACCTGATGGCGGTTCTATGAAAGCATTAAGCCACTAAAAAGACCAGCCTTTGTTTAACCAACGGGGAGAGCTGAGTGTAGCGGAGGGCAACTGGAAAAATGAGGCAGCCTTTGCAAAATAAGTCTGGGTAATCCATCAGATGCCAGGCCTCATTATGGCTGTGGGTACAGCATGAAAGAGAGCCCTTTATCTGGGCTTCCTGTTCTTATTAGTAGCACTCAAGCAAAGGGTAGAAGCAGCCCCTCCTTCATCCTACACCTCTGTTCTGGGGGGCCGCTGCTGACACAGAGAAGCACAGTCGTTCTCTGGCCTGCATTCCCTGGCCAGGTCTCTGGGCAGGCCTGCCAAGTTGTGAGGACAAGTGTGTGTGTATGTGTGTGTTTTCTTTGAGTTTAAAGATGGTATATGGTCACAAACTTTCTCAGGAGGCGCTCAAGTGGCTACACTGTTGCAGCACATTCTCAAAAATGGTTTAAAAAAACTACAAGACATCAGTCTTCAAAAACGTTGTCAGGCAATACTAAAATTATCGTAGTGGATTTTCAAACTTGGAGTGAACAATTTTACCAATGTGGTTTTTAACGAGTGAATTTTTCAATGTCCAATTGTAGTCTTAAGTATACAGAGTTCAAGATCTGGAGGTGACACAAGCCAATGCCTCTTTATTTAAGTTCCTGGGCTATTCAACATATCCACATTGTGGCCATTTCACTTTGGTGTCACAACAGGGTAAAAAGGTAAATTGGTGTTATATTGTTGAACCGCTGTTTTCCAGGCTTGCAAATGAAATCTGTATAAAGATGACACATCTTAACATGGTGGTTAAAAGCGAAATGTGAAAACTCATAACTACAATCGGCCATATTTTCAGATATACAACAAATTCACTTGCCATAGGGAAAAACAGCTAATCTAGAAAACCTAACATTAGCAATCAACCAATTCCTAGGTTACGTAAATAATAACAGTCAGCTAGCTAGTCATTATTGTTAACCAAAAATGTCCTTGTATTTTTCTTGTGCAATTCATAAGAGCAGTCGAACGTCACTTTCGGCTCGCCCGAGTGACCACGCCCCCGTTTGGGTGAAAACAAGCCCTGAGAATGTATCGGCGGTAGATTAGAAAACACTGGTAGCCGTGCGATTAAACGCGATTGCATAGCTTTTTGTACTTCAAACTATTTTAAAAACACAATTTAGTATTGGGTTTTCATTTATAAAGGACAAATGAGGGTAAAAGAAGAGCTCTGTGTGTTTGGACTGAAACTAGAGAGGATTAAAGTGGTAAATTGTGGGACCGCTGTCGTGTTCCTGCTAGCTTTAAGACAGCGATCGCTCCGTGACAGCAGAGAAGTCTGTTAACAGATTCTTCACACATTCATTCACTAACGTATTAACAACGTTTCAACTGTCACGTCACATAAATATGTTGGTGAAAATATCTCTAAACGAAGGAACACTGCACCAAATCCTCTTACTGAAAAATAAACGTCAAAATAAAAAGTTCGCTAGCTCGATATAACACCTCGTCTCGCCCCACTCATCATTATTTACACTCACTCAAGGTTTTAATATCATCCAGGTGACTTTACATGTGTTATTCATTTTTAAATCAGCTGATAACTCAGAGTTTATGTCCCCTTTTCTCTAAACTAAATGTCTGTAACCACTTCATTACAGCTATGAACACTGTTAGAAACTATTACAAGTAAATATTATTTAAAAATAAAGATCCTTCTCGGGTAACACGGTTAATAATTACGCATCACGTGTTTAAAGTCAGTTTAAGACTCCTCTGATGACTCGTTTGAGCCGTTTGACGGAGAGAGATTGAACAGACACTCACGTACACAGTTAATTTTATACCGTTATGATGCCGATCTCTGTTCAGAAATGTCATATTTTAAATGTTTACATCACTGGTCATCAGATTTAGGCTCATGCTTGTCGTTTTAAAGTACGGTTTTCATTTTTTAAGACTTTAAATCGGTAAAGACCCCAACTTTTCCATCAACCGCCATTCATTCAGATGGAATTGATTTCACCCAGAAAGGGGCGTGGCCGGCATCGTTTGGGCAAAGTACCCGGATGGGTTGCTCTCATGAATACATCTAACAGTTGTTAGCTAAGAAGTGCTAAAATGCTAACATTAACTGTTGTCATAAGCACGTATCAAATACGTTATTTTGCCTTGAAATATACACCCGTGTCCTTCTGGGTTTTCACTATCCACTATCTTTCCAGTTGCTGATAAATGGAGAAGCATTGAAATTTTCACAGTTTCAGCTTCCCACACAGAGGAAAATGGCCGATGTGGGAGTATGGTGAATATTGCTGAGTATGACAATATGAAGAGAAACGAGCCAATTCAGAATGATAAGCAGCAGCACACTGTGTGCAAATTACATCGACTTCATCACATGCTTTTGGCCTCTTGAGGATGTTCTTCCAAATTATTGCTTTTTTTGTGTTTACTTATAAAATATTCACTAATAAAGTAGGACCACATCTTACAAAGGCAACATTAGAGATTAGAACCAAATAAAAACCAAACCATTACCGCTAAATCCACTATTGCATTAAAACTCATGCTCGTAGAAGGACTCTGCATTCTGTAGATGTTAAAACTGATGCAATACCTGGTGAGACCAGCAGAGGACAGTAGCTGACAGTAGTGACAGCACGTTACTGTCAGAGCTGTCCAGATGAAGGGCAGCACGGTCTGTAGGACATCAAGGAGTCCTGAAGTATGACAGGTGGAGCGAGTAATGTCCTTAAAAGGAAGGAGAACAAATGGCACAAAGACAGCAAATTAGCCCTATCTCGAAAGATGAGGGGCTTCAATTATCACAGCCAGAGACGAGCCGACAGTGCGTGAGGAGAGCCGGATTGAACTTTTCAAAGAAGTGGTGGCGCAGCGTGAGGGTCATTAAAAAAGAGGGGCTGCCACTTGACAGAATGAAAGGTGGCAAATAAGACCGGACTCGTGCACTTTGGACACTGAGGGTTCTTTAAGGGCAAACAGAAAGACGGAGACAGATGCCTCAGTGTGTATGTACAAGCATAGCAGTCAGTATTTTGACATCCCTCGTCATCTCCCCCCCCCCCCCCCCCCCTCTCTCCACATGCTCTTAGACTGTTCTCTAATCAAAGTGGTGGCCTGGAGAGAAAGGTTCGGGCGGATATGAACTGAAGATGCTGTGTTCTGATTCTATGCAGCCTTCACCACAAACAATATGAGGGTGTATGTGTGTGGGTGCCGATGTTTACATCCAGATTCTGTAAAACACCTGTCATGCGTGCATGCTCGTCAATATGGTCCCATCATCTGCATGTCAAAGGTTACTAAACAAGCTCACGGCTGAGCAAGCAGTGGGATCAAACATGGGAGAGCAGAAGGCAAATCAGTTGACTTTTCCCCCAGATGGGATGACTACTGACAGCGGCTCACTGCCTCAATACAAACACACACACACACACAAAACAACCCCACAGTGCTCGCACACACGCAAACATTCCTGACTATGTAGTCCTTCACCATGCATGCGACTAATTAGGGACTGATGAGGAAGTCCACTTCATCCAGGGGGGAAACAATGAAGCAGGCAGCAGAGGATATTGCCAGCCAACAGAAATGGAGTCACAGAATGGTACAACAGATAACATCTCTGCCAGCACCCCAAAACCCCACTGGAGCCTTTTCCCTCCCTGCCTTTTCTTCAGGTGCTGGCATAGATGAACATGAGGGGCCTAATTAAGGGTTGTTTCCTTTGAGAGTCAGCGCTAGTCTGGCTGTATTATTTGCCCCGTCCAATATGCAGCCAGGCTGCTGTTTTCCATTTATTTTCTCTGCCTCAGGCCCTCATGCTTGCCCTACTTCATTCCACAAGGTGCTCTCAGCCTGCTGAAAGTGGACGGGCGAGCCTGGAGGACAGCCTCTTGCTTCATGTAAGACATTTGGAATATGTCGGCAGCCAGCCTTTTGGACTTTGCAAATAGATTTGATCAAGGTAGAATTATTGTATTAGCTCTTCAGAAGTTTATTATCAGTTCAGGGTCTTAAAATCTCTTGATACTCTGGCGACAAATGTCAACTTAATTGGTGACTTCGCTGTCAAAGCAAATGCCCTCGAGAGCTATATTGCCCCTAGCAAGTCAATGCACCCTCTAAATCAGTTCAAACAAACTAATTAAATAATATGATACACTACTGGAAAAACGGCTTTGTTATCTGTGGGTGCGAAGCCCTCACAGCTCAGACAGTGATATCTGAGCAACCCTGAATTTATCCCTCCTATTCTCTCCACACTCGCCATTCTTCCAAACACAAAGCTAATATGCGGCAGGCCTGACAGTCACTACTGCGTGAGAAGCCATTTACATAAGCTTGTGTATACGGCCATTGTGATGATAATAGGCGTGTGATCTCCTGTGTCAGCGAATGAGAAAAACATCTCATCCATTCAAATAGATATGTCAGCCAAAGCATTAGCCTCCCCTATAATTGGCCACAGAGGTCACCCTGGCAAAGGCGAGAAGCGACATTTACTGTGGCACAAGAATTTGTTGAGCTCATTCGCCCCACTCTATACCCGACAGCAAAAAACTGCTTGTGCCCAGCTGAAATGTGACACCCGGCCTGCCCTGTGCTCGTCCCAGCCGCCCATCCGGGACTTTTGTGTTTTTATGTAAGATTCCTTGAATGGTTTCCATTGACATCGCTCATGTCTGCTGTCCCTGTAGAAAGCAAGTGTTTTTTTCTCCAAATGGCCCCAATGTTTGTACACTCATTGGTGAAAGATTATACACTAACATCAAAACCCGAGCTTTGCAGGGATGACACTGATGTTAATCTAGATGGTTTGACTTCAGAATTTTTGTTCCGTACAGACATTTCTCATCACCAGGCACTCTAGAGACAGGACGAATGACTCAAAATATGTCAATAAACAAACAACAGTGCTTGTTGTCAGCTCTGGAACTTACTGCTCTTTTAACAGCAGCAGGTAACCACTTGGTGACTATAGGTAGCAAACATAAATCAACAGCTGAAAACAATATTTACTGGACTAAACTTCCAGTTTTGTCCATATGCTTTATTAATAATAATAATAATAATGATAATAATAATAAAAATAATAATAATACATTTTATTTATACATGCTTTTCCAAACTCAAAGACACTGTACATTTAAAAAAAAGAAAAAACAGCACAGTAAGGACAGACTAACAGACAATAACAATAACAATATATACATTATATTCAGGTAAGTAAGGTAAAATCCCGAATCCAGTAAAGGTTTAATAGTAATAATTTTTACATTCCAGCCGACACAAGCGCCATAAGGTTTGTGTGAAGAACATATTAGTGCACAACTGATAGTTCTTGTTTTTATAAAAAAATTGTTGGTAAATCTATCCGCTTCACTTGTTTCACAATGTCAGAGTTCTCCTTCATAAACGAAGACGCATCATCAATCAGTTATCTGATGTACTGTATCTCAGCACTTTTGGGCTAAGATTGGATTTTTAGTGTTGGTTTCAGGGACTCTAAAGCCCCTTTTACACAAGCACTCTAATTTTTGTTGTGTGAAAATTTTTGCCACATCCTGCCCTTAACATTTTCCCCGGTTGCCCTTTCACGCAGGTGTTTACAACATATCCAAGATGGATGACACTATGATGACAGTTTTTGCTTTTAATGCTAGGTGTAATTAGACTTATTAACAGAAAATAGTATGAGGCAGCTTCATCACGTACACGAAGTTCCTACTGGCCATCTGGTCCAG